>NC_142997.1:924090-1227121 GCF_061535395.1 Colias eurytheme | reverse complement strand
AATATTTCGAGAAGATTGAAGAAAAAGAAGAAGTTATTCATAACTACTATGAATTGTAATGCAAGGTGTATAGGTAATATACATTAATTATTCATTAAATTAATAAAGAATTTAACATTATTTTTCATAACAAAATACACGCTTGCAAGTTACACATACGATTTCAATGATATTTTATGCATATAGGAAACTAGCTTTCCGCCCGCGGCTTCGCCCGCGTTTTCAGAGAAAAACCCGTTCCCGTAGGATTTCCGGGATAAAACCTATCCTATGTCCTTTCTCGGGTATCAAAATATCTCTATACCAAATTTCATGCAAATTGGTTCAGTAGTTCAGGCGTGATTGAGTAACAGGCAGACAGACAGACAGAGTTACTTTCGCATTTATAATATTAGTATGGATTATGGTCTACACTACATATTACGTAGTTTTATTTCCTTTATTGAATAAATTATTACCTACACCTGATATATAATATCATATAATATGTTTACTTTATATAAAAGCAAGGAAACGAGTAGGTGGGTCGCTAAGCGATCACTGCCGCCCATGAGCAATCACAAAGCTACGGGTTTTGAAAAGCTGTAACCGGCTTTCAAAATATAAAGTCCACAGTTGCGTAGTTCCTCTTATCATTAAGTAATTTTTTTTTATGACAGAGCAAGCAAAGGGGCAGGTGGGCCACCTGATGTTAAGTGGTCACCACCGCCCATAGACACTTGTCACACTAGAAGTGTTGCAGGTGCTTTGCCGGCCTTTTATGGACAAATAAGCTCTTTTCTTGAAGGCCCCAATGTCGTAATGAAATTCATCGTATAATATACAGAAATATAAAAAAAAAGACGGGTTGCACTCCGGGAGTGGCGGCAGAAGTTGAGCATGTTTGATATCCATCCGTCTTACGCTTTTTCGATCAGGTCACGTGTCCTGACGCGAGTTTAAGATTTTATACCCATTACAGGAAAAGTGCTCAACGCCGCTAAAGAAGTTTTCACTTCAAAAAACACAAAAAGAAAGTAGACTACAATATTCTAAAGAATCAATTATTATCATCAAGAATCTTACATGAAAATCGGCCCTCTTTATCACCGCAGTTAAACATTTCCGACAATAATACTTCAAATGGAATTAAAATGATTTATTAGAACGTGTTCTATTTCGCGAGCGGCGAGCTGCACTTGCAACAATTCTAACAATTCACATGCAATTCCACGATTCCCAACAGGAATGCTTATAGAAAGCGCCTTGGGTCAAACGCGAATTGAATTCCATCTGCGGAATCCAATAAAGGTTTTTATGAATTAAAGCCTTTGTTGCGACGGCTATAGAACATAGTTTTGTTTAAAGGTATTTGCGATGCGATTATTTCGCGCGCCTCAACTGTACTCAAGTGTGCGGGTGATGAAAAAATAATATTAGAGTTATATCGGATTGTCTCCCTTCACTTGCTTTAAAACTAGCTGAGGAATGAGACTGTATTTCAGTACGAAATATATTGCTTGAGTTTAAACTCAAACTCTACTTAGGTATAGTTGTTATTTTGAATACTTTTATATGAATTTTATAAGGCTTAACTTGTCAATATAATATGCACTTTTAAAATATACAGGGACTTTTAGTAGTTAAGTAAATGCTTATATTATTATTTATTTCGATACAATATAATATAACAAATTCCCTTTCAAGAAGGTCCCTTAATCTACATCTGAAATTCTGATGGTACTTTAAATATCTCGTTCTCGAAGTGTTTGATATTGTAATAATAATATTTGTCAGAATAATATAACTTCTGTTTATAATTGCTTATTAATTATTATAGATTCAAAATAAAAACGTTATAACTTTGAGAAAATTCATTTGAAACTTCTATATATATCTGTAACGCAAAATAGAAGTATAATTAATTACTTAATTAAAATAACAAGTACTTTCTTAATGTAGTAAGTCATTTAATATTCAGATGTCTCTACAATAATAATTAATGTTAAAGATAACATTAATATAATAAGATCAAATAAGGCAAGTAAGATATTATAATTTATAAAGATAATTATAATAAATTACGTTTAAAATGCATATGTAAAAATGTTTAATATTAAAACGTATAATATTCAACGTATAAACAAACTACAGACAATATTGTTATAATGATAATAAATATTCTAAATTTGTTATTGTTTTCTTTTTTCTTTTTTAATTGTTAGATATAAAATATTAAGTACGATGATTAGACTGTCTATCTACCTCAAATCTAAATGTAGAGACAAGAAGACGTACTATAGAACTGCCAAGTAGAGTTATTTATGATATAAAATTTAGACACGCAAGGCATTACGCACTACCGTCTGCGGTTTGTCAGAGTAAGGGAAATATTTCCGTCAAATTTCATCGACTTTTGTGTGTGTTATATTAATAGATATTGTTTAGCTAGACAATATTTCCTTTGGTTTACAATATTTTGTCAAAATACTGTTGCTCATGCTCTACAATTGTTATGTGCTAGTTAACCAAATCAGTGTCTCCGCTTCAGAGATTATTAAAAAGAAATCCCCATATAGAGAGACAATAATTAAAACATAACATTTTAATTTACTAGATACAGTATACACTTTCATAAAAAATGCTTTGTCAACAAAAATAGATAATCCAACTTATTTTTTAAAAGCTAAAATTTTTGCAAATACTTAAATTTTACGGCATTGGCACAAAAAGTTACAGAATCGGCTGGCTTTTACGTACATTTCCGTGGTTCTAAGGCTCTAAATGTATCCCGGAGGAGCTGTTAATTTTTCCAGGACAACAAGCATAATATGTTACTTCCCGGGTTCCAAACCATAAACTCCAAATGCGAAAAATCACATCGACCCCTTTCTAAAAAGAGAAAAGATTTTTAAGAAAAAAAAAATATATTTTTTATTCTTTATTCTATGTGAATTACTATACCAAACTATATTGTTAGAAATAAATCCCCAACTGGCAACTAGAATAAATAGTGGTTATAAAAATGAGTTGAACAGCGGATTTGACTTGACTCTCGGACGTAACGGTCGTTTTGGTAGTGTTTAGTTGTGTTAATTATTATTTTTGGTCAATAATTATTTTATTGTTGAAGGTAGACATATGAAATCATTTTGTAAGGAATAAAACTTTCTTGGTTGATTTTAAAATCCCTAAGAATATACTATTTCTATACTAATTGAATAAATCTGAAGTCGCCGTTCTTTGTTCACTAGAAACCGCTGAAGCCTTTTATAAAATTTCTCGGTAAAGACAAAGTGAAGTCGTGGATAAAGACCAGTAATATAATAAACAAAGATAGCTTTTATATTGATAACTTTCCATTTGATCTATTTTTATACTATACCTACTGCAGTCTACAATTAAATGTATTAAAATGGATAACATATAGGTACTTATTGTTACATATAATTTGAAATAGTATGTGTAGTTTTTTTGATAACCTTGTCATCATCTCTATACAAAAAAATGAATTCTTTTTCCCTTGGTCACGCCATCACGCGTGAACGGGTGGACCGATTTTGATAATTATTTTTATATAATATCACATGAATTACGAGGATGGTTCTTATGGAGAGAAAACGTATACATGTACCGTAATGTACCGTAACATGTAACGTATACCTAATAAAATATTCAAATAATTTTGATTAGTTAAAATTATCAGTTACAAGCATATTTTCCGCTAAATTGTAACTAATTTCAGCGGATAATCCGGCAAATTTATATTCACGATTATTCGAAGTAAAGGAGTTGTAATTCCGCTGTGTTTACTAAGTAACTTGTGTCTTTAAACCAAACTTAGATTACTTCACGCTAAGTAAATCTTAATAAACTGATCAAGGCTCGAGTCCTAATTTAAATGAAATAAATCTTTTTACGGGTTTAATTCTTTATTGAATACTCTTTTTAATAAAGATTAGATATCTATACTAATATTATAAAGCTGAAGAGTTTGTTTGAACGCGCTAATCTCAGGAACGACTGGTCGGGTTTGAAAAATTATTTCGGTGTTAGATAGGCCATTTACCGAGGAAGGAACCGTGTGGCACAGCTAGTATTTACTAGAAAGTAACTTTCATAGTGTGTGGTGTGTTTCAACTCCTGAGCGGATGTGGGTGGATTTTGATAAACAGATAGTTGAAAGTTGAAACCTTGACATAGCCTTTGTATAGCAGACGACTATCGATAAGGTTAAGTGCACTCGAACAAGTGGGCGGAATACTTGTATATGTTATAGTCAAAGTCCGATACACAGTCTCTTCGCGGAAGGACTGGTTTATCCTAGGTTTGGCCAAAGCCATCAGGCAATCCCCGAAATACATTTCAATTTCGCCCTTTGCCTGAAGTATTTTTAGTCAAACCCAGGAGCTCCTAACTTTTCAGTCAAACGTCGAAAGTAAATTATTCTGTTTCGGTTTTGGCCTAGTCAATCCTAGAAGCGACTGCAATTCTCGGTCAAACGTTGATCTGAACATGTTTAAACAGGTTCATAATGTTCATAATTCAAAATTTGGTGGCCAAGGCTTTATAAAATGCCACTGCAATAAAAAATGCTCTTCAAAATTATGCAAATGTAAAAGGTCTAATATATTGTGCAATTCTAAATGTCATAATGCCTCACCATGTCAGAAAAATGATTAATTTGTCACTTTAATTACCTAAGAAATTATTAAAACAATTAACATTAAAGTTAATGCCTCACCATGTCAGAAAAATGATTAATTTTTCATTTTAATTACTCAAGAAATTATTAAAACAATAAACATCAAAATTTTAAAAATGTTATTTTTTTATACTTAATCTTATACAAACTAACCTCCGTATATTCCAAAGCATTTATTTATTTATTTTATACTTTATTGCACATCGTACAAAAGGCGGGCCTAATGCCACACGGCATTCTCTCAAAGCATCTCAAATATAAAAGTGAAAATCACGTAAGCTGACCAATCAGGTGTCAGAACTGGCAGAGTTAAGCGGTTCTTAAGACTTGAAAGCTGCTTAAATGATAAAATTCTTCCAAATATACGAAGATAAGACACTTCATACCTATATCGGAGTTTGACTCGTCAAACCCCGATTTAATAAAATTGTGTTTTGACGTTTGCCTGACCAAATTAGTCTCTCCCAGGTTTGACGAAAATTGTTTAGTCAAAGGCCGAAAATTTACATTTGTTTGAGCTTTGACTAAGCCATTCAGTCTGACCTGAGGATTGACCAGTCCAACCTAGGAGCGCCGGAGCTTCGGAGTTTGCCTATAACATATATAATAAGTCTTCAGTTTTTTATTTCACGTGCTTTAACTTTTGTAATGATAATAATGAAGATAATATTATCTTTAAACCTACACTACCAATAATCGCTATAAGTATCCATGAAGTAAAACTTAAATTATTTAGTCTCAGCACAAATATTTTGTAACAACACAGATAAAATATAATAAAACAGATAGTTATATTCGACTACCATTAAATGAAAACATTGCTCCTTCAAAACTACTGCATCGTGAAGCACCTAGCCATGTTTAAAATAAATCTCCAATAAACTAGGTTATAATAGTTGAGAATAACTTGGGATTAAATTCCGTAGCGGGAATGTGGAATCTCAGCGTGAGTTCAGAATCGTCCACTGTTTGTGAATTCCGTTGGAAAATTGCCGAAGTATAGTTTTAGTAAGAGCTTTGCAGTTTGGAGACGATTGTTTACGATAATGCCGTTAGCTACGGCACGGTTGATAACATCTATGATCCGTATTGGTTTATGATTGTAGGTGTAGCCATTGCGGGAGTCGTTACAGGAAATGTCCCAACGTATTTAAGATAAATATTTATATACTCACATTAAAAAATCCTGCGTATATCTAGAGATAGTCTTCACTTTTAGGGATACCTGCGTCATCGTCATCAAAAAGTATTAGCACTCATTTTATTCAATCTAAATATCATATTGTTTAGGTTTCAACAAAAACAGTTAATTTAATGCTCTTTCCGTACGCAACAAAAGGTAAATATATAATAATGTTTACAGAATTACAATGTCCAAGAGGCAACATTCAAGGTGTTTGAGCGTATGAGCCTTTTGATGTCTGTTAGGTTAAGACGATGGGGACGTAAAACTTGTTACTTTTGAGATATTAATTATTTAGTTACAATGTTGGTTAGTGTTTCGTAATATATTCATATTTATGTTAGTAGGGATTAGATTGTATAGATTATGTATTTTATTAGGTTAGGTAGCCCCTTGTATGTTGAACCACCGGCTCCCGGCGGTGTCACATTTTAGCCGTGTATGTTGAACAACCGGGGGCCGGTGAGGGTTCGAGTGTTTTGTTTTTACTATAAACAACGTCATTGTATATCAACCTATCCTTTCTAACACATTACAAATGCTTAAAGAAGAAACAGGCCGGCTAGTGACGCCAAAACTTGCGCAGCGCTAGTGAAAAAAATTTAAACTAGCGTCATTCAAAACTCCGTCATCGCACGTGGTGACTACGTATTTTTGTTTTGGTGAAAACTTGTACTAATCTTAAAGTGATTCGCTGAATATTAAAAGCAACGATGGATGGGTTATTAAATATTGATTATTTATACTAATTATATAATAGTTCTGTTAATTTTCACTAAAAATCGGTCTGTAACTATCAGCATGTGCAAGGTCGAACGCGTGATAGCGATTTTATTATCGTTATATTTCAGCCAGAAATGGATAAAAAGGCAAGTTGATGTTAAATCTAAAACGTAAAACTACTTAGTTTTGATATATTTCATAGGGTAGCATTATATTTGTTTCAAAAACATGAAAATATGTAGTGAAATACGATACTACGTTGTATCCACCGGGAGCCGGTGCGTCAACAGATTGCGTATTTTTAGGATGCTACCTAAGTATGGATATGCCTCAGGAATATTTTTGTATGCATTAAAATTTTAATTTATTGCTGACTGCGACATTACCGAAATATGACCAGAATAGATGTTTTGAATGTATGATAGTAAAAAACAAACACATCTAATAAGAGTCATACCTTGAAAATATTATGTTTTACGAAAAGTCGTATCCATACTTTTATAGCCTCCAGGTACCAAAATGAAAAATTTTTTGCTACTTTTAACAACTTATATCTTGAAATATTTCCTAGAACTGTACTGTTTTGTTGATTTGTTTTGATGCTTGAATCTATCTAAATCTTAGAAAATGTCTTAAAGTTCCGTTAGTTGCAATATTTTTTCCAAAAACTATGTTTTTAAATGTACGTAATTTTTGACCCAAATTTTTGACCCATTTTTGTTTAACTCCTACTCAAGATATATATAATATAGTGCTGCGATGCTTTCGTAATACATAGTTTATAAGCTTAAGTTTATAATAAACAAAACATCGTGTCCATATCGGCATGCGTCATTTAAAATAAGGTTGAAATACGATACCCACTTTTGATGACTCGTTCAAGTGGCGGTTTTTTGTGACGATATTAAGATCGTGTGTTGTGTAAAAAATTTGTATGGTGGCACTTGAATTTTGTGTTTTATTTTAAACCTAATGTGATAAGTTGTAAATAAAATGTCTTAATTACTTCCAAATGTTGTTTTAATTCAAATTATAACCGAAACTTATCTAAATATCACAGTACCCTATGTTGAAAGTTCTATGTTAGCTTTGATTGAGTATTTATATAGAAATGGTTGAAAGTGAATAAAGATTATTCAATTGACAATAAGATTTATAACTTGAATTAACTTAATTCGTACTAGATACGGAGAAAATCGAGTTACAGTAAAAGTCTATCTCAAAATTTCGCTGTCTGTTGACCAACCGGCTCCCGGTTGCCACCGTTTGCGAAAATCGCGAAAATGTCATTACACATAAGAGGGGGTAGTGAGGAAAATCGTTAAGTAATATCAGGTGACTAAATATAGCAGCCATTTTGAAAATTACACTTTATTTCATTCTGAATGTTAAAGATACAATATGAAAAACACGCCTATGTATACAGGATGTGTCATTAATCAACAAAAATCTGTAATTTTACAAACACACTACAATCGGGGCCGATACTTTCATTTCGATATTCATGTAGTTTCGGATTTAGCTCGGAAAGCCCACTCCAATAATTCATCCTGTATATTTTATTATTTTATACCGTTCTCTACAGTTCACGGAATATTTAATCTGGCACGTTTTCCCAAATAACACAATGGAACATTCCTTTGACGTGTTCCTACTTTAGATTAATTATCACTGCTTTGAATGAGGCCTTTTATTTCAATTTAAAAGCATTTGAGAATAATTTTGCCAGCTCGCGTGCCTTATGAATTCTGCTTTCATCTTATTCTATAAATATCATAATTATAAATACGTTAATTGCGAAAATGAATTTTAAATTAAAAATGTGTTGATGATATAAAATGTCAAATGTCTAGAGATTAGACGCTCTTAAATTTTAAAGTTAGTTAAAGTATGAATCGTTTATTAGATCAATTCAAATTTCGAATCAATTACTTACATTAATTATTTTTTTACAAACAAATTTGATAGTAGACAGACAGACACTATTTAATATCATGTATTTCAATTATTGTTAAGAAAATTATTCACAGAGTTGTTAGTAAGTTTTTCAAATGTTAGCCAAGAAAGTATAAGCACCAGGGAATAACTATATTACAAAAATGTCACATAAAATATATTCAAAATGAAACTTCTGCAACTTTCCCGTAAAGGTTTTATCGAGAACTTGGTTAAAATATTATAAAGTAGAAACTTTTGCTGGCGGTTTTAAATTAAGATTTACTTATTGATTTTGTTTTATAAAATATTAAAAATTAATGGTCTTTAAAGGTTTGTGGCTGTTAAAAAACAAATTAGCTTTACATTTATGACCATAAATATTCAATTAGAAAAGTGAATTTGATTTTACTAATAACCTAATTTAATTTTTAGTTTTATTATATTGCAATTTTATACAAAATATAAAAACTTTCACGAATATACATTGATTTTTAATTTCATCTGTTTATTATAGTGCCTTATACTCGATAATGATATGCAGTTGTGATTTACCAATTACAGTCTACAGCTCTGTATTTTCTTTCAAATGCCATGAGACGGCATAACATCATAACGAGCATTAAGAAATAGTTTTTCTATTCACATCTAAATAATAATCTGCCACAATCTCAACTACGAGTACTGGCACTCAAGTAGACTTGGCGACTCACTGAGGCCCACTCGAGTGAGAATCAAGATTTAGATAGAGTGATTCCATTTAATACTTAGAGAAGTTTAAAGGTTAACATTTCGCTCCGTAAGTTCATTTAAATGAACTGTAAAGTTGGAGGGAAAGGACTTCGCGAAAATGCACGTTTTTTGTTGAATTATGGGTGACTGAATTATTGTGTCAGTTGATTCTGGTTAAGAAAGGACCTTATAGTTTTTAAACATGATCACCTTATACTTTTTAAACTAATAAATATATAATTTTGAATTTGATTTTGAAACGTAGATTTATGTAATAAATTCTAACTTTTCACCAGCGGCTTCACCCTCGTTTTAGAAACTTAATTTTGCTCGAAAACCACTCTATTCATTAGTGAAAACTATATGAAAATTGCTGCACTAGTTTTTAAATGCATCGCTAACAGAATGAGAAATAATTAATAATTAAAAATGTATACTGGTAGATACCCAAAAGAAACAATCCATGATTACAAAAATTATAATAGTCTTAAAGATTTTTTTCAATATCATTATTTTCTTCCTATACTACGTTTTATGCAAGTTAAAAAACATAATGATAGGAAACGTGCATTATACCTATATCTTTCCTGCGACTGCACTTAGACCTATTTCCCAGGAAGGCACGTACTAAGTTAGCTCCGAGGACACACTCCAGAGGTCTTTGTACCTCATCACTCGCTGCCTCTTGGCTTGAGAAAGGTGTTTGACTTTGGAGATTTTTAGTGTTTTTACGGAATTTTTTATTGTTCAGCGTGAATAGTTTGTGATATAAAATGGTTAGGGGTATTTGGTATGGCAATTATATGATGATAAATAGATAAGATGTTTTTTTTCAAACGTTTGAGTTCTTTTTTTATACCTATTTAAAAATATAAGAAAAGACAGGAGAAGCTCCTTTTGGTATAAGTAATATGGGTTGATGTTGTCCAAATTCAAAACATGCATACCTGTAAAATATAAATACAATTATAACTCTTAGTAATAATTTTAATTCAATTAATTTAACGTACACTATAACGCTAAATACGACAGAGTTATAATCCTCACGTGCAGCGCATTCCCTTCCCTATTAATTACAACAGAAGTGTCAAAATTGTATGAAATGTTATATTATATTTATACAATAATTGTGCATCTCAGAGACAGGCTATTATTCAGATGGAATCGGGCTTGCATGTGTAATGTAATCTCGTATATACAGGGTGTCCCAGCAACGGTATACTAAGCCCCAAGGAGGTTATAGTTTTGCATACGCTGAGTACGTAAAAAATACTTATAAAATTCCAGACGAATTTTTTTGACAAATAGACGAATTCTCAAAACTCTATGTGTATACCCCTAACAAGCAACCTGCTCAACTTTTCCACCCACACGTGAGCTATCGTTTAAGATTGTGTTTTCATAGACAAAATGCTTACATTAGCGAAGCGGTATATGCCGGCTGCGCGAAGCTAGAGACGAAAACATGGATTTTAAGGAAAAATTAAGCAAAAAATTTTTGGCGTAATTTTGTTGTTTAAGTATTTTTTACGTGATCAGTGTATGCAAAACTACAAATCCCTTCGCGCTTAGTATACCATTAGTGGGACACCCTGTATAAGATATTATCTTAGGCCTTAGCTATTGCAGTTAATTATCTTTGAAAATTATAATTAATAATTTCATTAAATCGACAGTTTAAGCACAAAGGGTAAAATACATTAGTCTTACCCATGACCTACCAAATACACTATATGAAGATTTTGATTTAACTTTTTGGTGAATAAAAATCTTTGAAGCTCTCTAAGAACAATTTAGAATTCAAATCAAATTTTAAAATGCATTTGCCATTACAAATTCAATATATTTTTTACATTAATCGTTTATATAATTTTGATCAAAAACCATACTTATAAATGGTCGTTCATTTTATAAGAATTTTGTATAAGCAGAACTTTTTACGAAGTCTTAAGCTTACTTCAAAGCACTCTCTATCAAGTTTTTGCATTTTCTTGGCTACTTTTTGCCACAAATTACCGCATAAAATTACCTTAATGTTGTTTTAATAACCTCTGTATGAGGTATAAACGAAGACGATATTTAATTTATATCATTTTATATTTGATCTCTTTGATGAGTCGAAATGAAATATCTGTTTCATCTGTGGAAAAGAACACATTATTAAAAAAATGTATGATACATAAAGACATTTTAAGTTTGAAAAATCAGATGTTTTGCGCGAAGTGACAGTAGTACCCACCTCAACGCTTCGCTTATGAGGCGTGCAATAAATAAAATACTTAAATGCCCTAATAAAATTGCTAAATCGAATACCTATAAACAAATTAATTTATAAAATCAATTGCGTAGTACGTAGTACGATAAACAGTCATTATGGCATTATATTTAAGGAATCAAACGCCTATTGAAATTAGGTAGATTTGAGCTTGAGTCGATTCTAGGAATCATGAATTTCAATATTAATTCTAATTCAGGGTTAAAGGGTATTACGGACTCATTTCAAATAGTCCCTAAAGTAATGTAGGATACTTTAATATATATACGTACATATGTGTATCCCACTTTTATTAAAGTTAGTGTATAGTGAATAAAATGTGCTTTTGTATGTGAATAAATAAAATATAGGTACCTTATAAATTATGTTTATAACCTTTTATGATTACCCGCCTCGACCAAGTTTCGAACTAATGTATCAATTTTTATGTTTTACGATATTTCAAATCTAATTGAAAAAATAAATATTGTTGAGTTTTAATTTACTGTTATAATGTTTTATTTAACCTACTACTACCAACAGTTTAGGCAACAATAACATACCTTTGTACAAATTATTGTGTACTGTAGGAAACCAATTGAATTATTACCCACTGCTTTGTCAGTTGTTACATGTAAAGGTCATGAATAAATGAAACAATAATTCAACTAAGCTTCTAGTTGTATTGTTTCGTACACAAATAAGCCTCTATTTTCATTAGAATTAGAATTAATGTGCTTCGGAAAATCGATACACGTGACATCGAAAATACGTAGCTCCAAGTTGGTATAATTTGTATACATTTTCATTGAATCCTAATGTAATGAATATAAATTATACTGTTTTAAGTCATGTAGTACAACGATGTTTATATTCTCGAGAAAATTATTGTAGAAAATATCCTTAATCATTTACATGAGTTTTAACATAGTAAACATAAGCTGTAAAATAAATATCAACATATTAATCATTTTACATTTTAACAATAAAGGAACGTAATCTAGTTAAAACATCGTGAGAAAGTATCATGTTTCGAACATCTGCCTGCATATAGTCTGTTTGTGAATGTTATTTTTAATATCGCTCACGTTTTATCAAAAGTACCAAAATCTATTTGAAGTAAATATTGTATTCAAAGATTAAGTAATTTTCCCTTTAAACGTTATTTAATATAAAGACGTTGAGGAAAATCTTCGTACGACAATATTTGTACTGTACCGGAAAATTTAAGAGCACCTTTGCAAACGATTTACGCGAATTATATTTGGAAAAATAATGTTGTCAGGAATATTACGGAACAAAATAAATAAAAAGGATAAAGAGACAGAGATAACAGGGATAATACAATTTGACAACTTTTCAAAGATAAGCAATTTTAACTTTTAGTAATAACTCTATAGGCTCTACGTTAAGTCACTACTAGTACTACTTAAAACTAAAGTTACTCTTCTACTTAGCTTACCTTCATATTTGCACCAGACGCAAGAACCTCCAATCTTTTCTATCTATAACTCGAGTAATTAGAAGTTTTAACGAATGAAAGATCTGTTTTAATCACTTTTCCATTGTGGATTAATTAAAAGCATTTCAAAAAACTAGCGCACGAGTACTTGAAAAATGGACAAAATGGTTGAATCAAGGGAGACGGTGCCAAGTTCGCGCCAGAACTTTCCGGCAACTACCTTCGTTAGGCTAAGTGATTAACTATGAATGTGACTCAAACTGTGGCCTATTTCAACACGTTTTCTTTTAGCTATTAAATTATTACGACGTGTCGGGTTTGTGTTCTTGACTGAACATACAAAAAAGATGTGAATTAGAGCGGAGGGGAATTAATGTTGCCATGTGTGTACCTCCAACTGTTTGGCAAGAATAAGAATTTATTGTATTGTCCGAAAACATATAGGTTTATATTTGTATGCAGATTTTTGGTTTGTATGGAGGCAATAGAGCAGACGTCGAGTTACTTGATATAGTGATCTATGTCGGCTAAATCCACCAATACTAGGGGTTAAGTGAGCCTTTGAGAAAACTTTATACTCTTTTCGTGAAAGTGCCTTAATTGTAACTGTTTTGTTAATCTATAATTTATCTATTTAGTCTCACTCACTCTTCAGTTGTTAGAAATAAATATACATTTATTTCATTTAGTGCTCAATCTGGTCAACGTTTTGACATGCTTTTCTTATTAATCGCATACCATTACTTTTTGTTGGTTCTTATATTGACAGACGATATTTTTCAATTAACATTATGCACGGATTTTGAATAGTGGTTGGAAACTTTTACCTTTTACGTCTCAGTATCATCTCAATTGTAAAAAGTAAAAAACGTGAAAATTTTTAATAAAACAACCACTTTAAAATTTTCAGCGTCCTGATTTTTAATAACGGTAAAACAGTACCTCCATCTTTTAATATTTTGCTCAGAACAGCTATATTGAAGTAAAAACACTAGACTGAGATCTAGGAAGCGTTGTCTCGGCCTAGTTTGAGCCTCTTTTGTTACCTCGAGTGGCTTTTACCTGCAAAGCGTTTACTCCTTGCGAATTTTCTGAACATGGACCATGGCTATGTATCTTTGCTTCTGTGTTTTAGTCTTGAGTAGCTTTATTTTGAATGTTTTTTGTGTCTATTTGAATGATTACATCATTAGGTAGACTATAATGTAATGTATGTATTTACGTAGGTCGTTTCCTTATACCTACGTACATTATACGTGGGTACTATCACGTATCATCGTACATTCAATCAGTATCAAAATCTTCCCTTCTTACATTTATATGAATGCTTATTTTCCATGATAAATTTGTCTTAGAGTTGAAGTATAATTTTGAAATATGCCTACTATTATACTACAAATTCCTGCTATATACAGAATATGACTAATAAAAATGGCTTAAAATTGCCTTTTAAGCTGTTGGCAAATAAATTATCATGCAGTTTCACCGCTTGCTGATAGTGTCCCTGTCCCTGATAGCATATTTGACACGTTTTGCCGTAAATTTTCATGCATTAAATTTTCTCATTTTAACTGATAGATAAGCTAAAGGAAACACATCAAGACAGTTTGAGACCAGCTCTTAATATTATTATAACTTTACTTTTCATTCAAAATAATGTATGAAAAGTAATTCTATACGTTTACTTTTATGAAAAAAAAATTACAATTTTCTCGAAAAAGAATTTCTATCTATAAGACTAGTTAACTCACAGATTATACAAGTTTCAACAAAATACTATAAATAAATCTTCGCTCCTAACACAAGGGTAACAGCATAGAATATGTATTGTAACGCGGTAACAGTTCAATTTATCAATGGAAATGTTTATTTATGTTCTTTTGTTGCAGGCAATCAAGAAATGAGACGTAAACGGCCACACTCAACGGGCGCCGCGTGGTGATCATAGCCATGTCCGTGGACGTCACGAAGATGCGTTACCTCCTATTTTGCCTCCTCTCTCTGTCACTCCACATAAACTTTGCGTTCGTTCTCGACAAACAGAATCCATACTCACAGTTTAGGAAGTGGAACGCCGGCCTCAACGGCACATTGGAACTTGAGTTTAAAACGGACCAGCCGAACGGTCTACTTTTGTACACGGACGACGGTGGCACTTACGACTTTTTCGAGTTGAAGCTAGTGAATGGTGCGTTGCGATTGAGGTATAATTTGGGCGGTGGTGCACAGATTATCACGGTTGGCAGCAATTTGAATGATGGCCACTGGCACAAAGTTCAGGTTAGTGTGTGAAAATCTATGTAGTTAGTGAACTTAACAGTTTATTATCACTAGTTTTACCTACTTGTCTTCTAATGTAATGTATTTGTATTGTAATGTATTTTACATACCCAACATAACATACCTACCTAAATATCTTGTCATATGTAAAAAAAAAAAACATTAAAATTAAGTTTATTATAGTGTCCTATGCCTAGTTCTAGGTAGAATTTTTTGTTGTGTTAAATGTATTTAACTTACTAATCCATTCTTTTAAACCATTTAATTTTAAAGTTAATATAAAGTAAAAACATCGATCCTGTAGCAGGCTGCAGGATAGTCCTCTCAGTTAATGGCTCCAACCAATAAAGGGGAAGGCTTTTTTGCAAGACCGCAGTGACACACAGAATAATTCGGTCACGTCACAGTTTTTCCCTTTTTTAAACGTCTCATACGGATGTTCCGCGTCATCTATCAAGTTGTCCCTACATTAGAAGCAGTAGATATGAGTTACCGTTTCACCGAGTTTTTGGGAATATTGTTTCAAATACAAACCTTATTCATATAGTTTAAAAAACTATAAAAAGACGCGTAATATAATCAACTAAAAAAAAAATATCGAGGAATCTGATAATAAACTATTAGTTATGAAAAAGTGAGGGGCGCTTTAAAGTAGGTACCTACCGATAAACTCATGAAATTATTATATTGTAATCTTCGAAAATCGTGTAATGGAGGTTGCATACGATCATAAAAAGATTTAACAAGTGAATTACAAAAGAAAATTAATGGATTTGATGAATACTTACAATTCTATTGCTCCTTTTTACAGAATAACATGTTACATATGAAAACTCTTAAAGTACTTACAGCAAAAGTACCTTATAATTATGTAGTACTAAACTATGAATGTTTATTTTCTCATAACTTTCTTCCAAGACTTCATAACATGCTTCAACAACTTTTTTCAACTTTTTTGAATTTCACTAAGGAATTAGGAACGATTTAAAATATACAAGTTGTCTATGGTCAATGCTCTAAGTGGTTTTATTATCGTTCTGAAATATAAAGCTTGCGTAGTGTGATAAATAAATTATAATAATTTAAATACTCATAGTAATATTTCACAATAAATAAACTTATTATTTTAAGCAAAGTTCGTTTTTATAAATAAAAGTATCGCATTTTATAAGTATAAAAATTTTGATGACTGGCAACCACGACGCCACGAAGAAAAAAAAATGGAACATATTTAAAAAAAACATTTGACACTTGATGCAATTTGTGTTTTCGCGGTTACTTTAAGTTTTATTTTAATAAATTGTAAATACGTATATGAATAATTACTATCATATTAATAATTTTGAATTACTTTGTTTAAGGATAGTTGCTAATATACTTAAATACAGTTAATTTACGTAGTCGTTTTGTATCAATAACAATTCTTACCATTTAAAAAAGTGATCACTGACTGCTTGGTCGCTATATTTTTATTTAACTAAGCAATCAAAATATATGGTAATAATAATTTACCTATTTATTTTATTTAAGTGTCCGTTTGTACAAAATCAATTCTTCATAGTCATATAATTCACAAATTACTTAATTTCCTAATTCCTACTAATGAAGTTAACTTATTTTTTATATTGTAAAGTTGAGTTTAAGTGTGAGTTTGATACAGGTGGCCCGGCGTGACGAGCACACGTCCCTCTCAGTGGACGGCGTCACGCAAAGCAAAACGTCACGCGGCAAGGAATACGCTTTTGGAAAATTTACAACCAATTCTGATGTCTTCGTGGGCGGCATACCACCATCGTAAGTACATTACAATTACCTTTTTAATTTATTAACAATCTTAATATTTAAAATAAATAAAATTGGTTTAAATAGGCGGTATACGTTTTTATTAAAATGTGCAGAGGCACGCAGAGGTTTAGGTAACTGTGTAGAGATTTTGACCAGACATTAAACTCGTTCTAATATTCATATGGAGAGACAAATAAACAAACAAACATTCGAATTTATGACATTGATAGTGCTAGTAAGGATTATAATATCATGGTTTATGTTCGACGATGTGTGACATGTAGCAGCCCGCAGCTAGCCTGGTAGAAAGATTATGGCATAAGCCTCTCACCCTTATCAGTGGGAAGGAAAATCGTGGCTTTAACCGATTTTCCCGGATCATCTCAACTTTATTTCACGTCCACGAAAATGATTGTTTGAACGATATATTTAAGACATACGTATACTTACATTACGAAAAACATAAATTTAGCCATTCGAAATAAATAAACAAACATCCATTGAAGGAGTTATCTAAATATCAGCGTAAAACTGTAAAGTGTACCTAAACAACGTTTCATTACGTCACATTACAAGCACGATACAGATTAAAAATTTGCAACAGTTTAGGTACAATCTCGCGAGTTAAATTATAATCTAACGGTTTTTATCTACAACAACATAAACATTAAAATGTTACGATGTATAAAAGCCTATCTTATCTGTGTAGGACAATCAGGTACTATAAAGTTTATATATTGGCATAAATGGTACGCAAAACCTATCAAAGGTTAGGCTTTGACCTAGGGCATTAATTAGGACACTAAGATACACGAGCACTCAGCGGTAATGTAATGAAAGGGACGAACACACAAACTTCGAGGTCGGTCATTAATTACAAGTGCTTTAGTATGGAATGATCGGTTTTAGATGATATAAGAAATTTTCTTAAGCCTTGAGACTAGGCTTCTTTATGCAAATACATTTTTTTCAGAGTCGATTTTTACGACATAATTTAGGTAATTATCTTATAAAAGTATCCCAAATTTTAATAAATAATTTATAGCCGATTCAAGGTTCTTAATTCATAGCCTTATATTATATTCTAGTGTGGTAATCCGAAGCTACGAAATTATCGGAATTTCAATGCGTATATCGTAATCATACGCCTATTTACACGGCTCTAACAAACAACAGCATAGTGTAATACATTGTAAATTGTAATTAAACAGTAATTTGTATAGCTTCATCGACCGATCGGATTCCTCTGCGAAGACTTACAAGTCGTATAAGATACTTCTCTTCGCTAATAAAGTGTCGATACACTCTGGTCGGGCTTGCTAATTGCAGTCGAGAATCTTCGAGAAACGTCATTCTTGTACGCTTTTCTCTATTTATGACTGCAATTTTACTGAATTCTTCCATAAAGATATGATCTTTAGGAAATTTTGTGTAAGATTTCTGAACATTATGTCGATGAAATAATGACAATTAGACTCTGTAGACTACAAAGAAAATAAGTATCTACAAATTATAATATTATTATCCCGGGTAAATATAATCAAAATATGTAAGCTCTGTGGAAAAACTCAATTAGCCTTGGTTGGTCTGTTAGAACCTAAAAAATATATTAACCTATTTAATATAATATTATCTATATTGCCGTAACACTGGGTGTTATAACAATATGAAAATTCGTGGAAAAACACAATCTAATCAATTTGGGAGAACCACGGGAGAACGAACTTGCAAGGTCATTCAGCTTGTATATTTTTCGTAAAAGTCGAAGAAAGATGTCTAATTAAATTAACACATAGGCTCGTTGGCAATTAGGCCTTTGTTGGCTTAGTGCTAATTGGTGCCGAATAACAATAATGTAATCAGACGTCTGAATCCACGTTGCGTGATTTATGCCGGATAAGACTGGGTTTTTGTTTGTAGACATAGCGGTAATTGGAGCTTGTGGGATCAGCGATTAATAATGTTTCTACATAACTGTTTGTAGGCACAGTTAATATATAATACTGTGTTACTGTGGTGGTACTGTCAGTATTATATTATCTGTGGTAGTATACAATATTATTTAACTAACTTTCACTTTCATTAATTAATTACAAACTATATTATAGATCATCACATAACTTACTAACATATAAAATACGTGTAACTGGCGTATTTTTTTTCAACTTTCAACACTACATATTTAAAAGACTACATTTTCATTTCACGTTATCATGCGAAATCTGTTTCCCATAAAATTAATCTCCATAAGAATCCTTCCAATTCGGTTCGTAAGCTGTTTTCAATATGACGTGTTCGTGTATTTAAAAAAACTTATTAAACGATTCAAAGCGATATTATCTCTATTGCACTAACAAAAAATTAACAACGAATATAAAATATAATTCCGGTGAAACTACAGCGTATAACCCAATTTTAGTTTGTCTGCAAACTGAATGCCGACGCTTCCGCCATCACTGTGAACGCATTTCATACAACATGAAAACATGCCAAACGAAAATTGACCCTGTTTCTTTAGTTCAAGGTCCTATTTCACTTGTACCGACATCTCATTTCCATTTAGATGAAGAGATACGTAGAGGCATTTTATTTAATTGAAGTGTCGGGAAATACTAAGCTGTATAGCAAAATACATATGCATTGGAAGCAAATATAATGTTCAAGTAATTAAGATAATAAACTAGATCTTATATATAAAATTCTCGTGTCACAATGTTAGTCTGCATACTCCTCCGAAACGGGTGGACCGATTCTCATGAAATTTTCTGTGCATATCGGGTAAGTCTGAGAATCGGCCAACATCTATTTTGCTATGTACCACGGGCGAAGCCGGGGCGGACCGCTAGTTTTATATAAAAGTACGTTCTGTGCAACTTCTACTACTGTAATATTAATGTTAGTACAATTTATTATTTTTTGACCAACTAAAATTTGAATGCACTCTGGATTTTTCAATATTTTATTTATGTTTTTCTCCTATTTTGTGATCTTGGTAAAATTTTCGACGAAAATAAACTTCTTGTTGTATGGGACACTATATTTTAGACTATTGTAAATTAAAGTTATCTATCTAAAGTTATCTTGCCTCTAGAAAGTTCGGTTAGTTAAATTCGATAATATTATAACTATTCTATATTCTAACGAAATTTCTCCTTCCGCCCACTGTCCGAAAAGTTTTCTATTACGCAATTATTTTAATTTTACAAAATTTCTACAACTTACACTTGTATAAAAGGTACAAGAGTTGTATAAAAGGTACAAGATAGATGAGCATTTAAAGTAGCGTATAGTGTTTTTATCCTTAATGGATTCCAGTCCCCAAGGATTTTCAAGGGCTTTTACTAACCCCGTCCAATAGTATTATATCCTTCCTTTTGGGAAGTTGTGTAATCCTCAAAAGTAAATAAACTTATGGGTAATATTAAAGCTACATATTACAGCCAAAGTGTAGTATCTATATACAGTAACATTGTCATATATTTCGAGTAACATGTCAATATTGCCATATTTCGACCAACGGGTAAGCATTGTCCGGCATTTCAGTCCACGTCTTATTTGCATACGTGTATGGATGTACATACAATTTCGTATATATTTTCTGAGTGTAATATTCTGTGCCTCCAGTGAATAAGGGAATAACTCAAAAACAGCACTTTTCAGGAGAGACAAAAAACTATATATCAATACTAAATCTTTATTAATTCAAAATTTTAAGCTTGCATGTGTAAGATATGATGTTAGACTATATTTTTACATATGAACACATATTGTAACAACCCCATAAATATACTTTTTTCGTGTTATTTTGTAGTTGTGGCCTTATGAACGAGTACTTCATGGAATAACTCAATGTATTCACATAATTTTTTTTTTACTCTTTGCAATATAACGACTTATGCCCTTATGCACTATGTTCATAATCGCACAACACGACTTATATTATTGCCAGTTTTGGTTTTATAGAAATGATGTGACTTATTATGCTTGAAATTTGTGTACTTTATGACTCAATTGAGGCATTTTAGTGGAAAAACTATGCACGTAGCTTGAAAAACGAATGAAATCAACGGGTTTTCTTATCGTTATTAGATAATAAAAACAAAACAACATTTAGGTATTTATGCATTTAACCCTAGAAGTCCAATCTACGTAAATTTAACGTATGAACTCTTCTATATTTACCATCGAATCGCTGCAAAATCAAGAACCAACTTATTAGCCGTCGAGACCTAGCAGTACATAGTTGGCTCATCCAGGTAAATTCCGCCATTTGGTTGTAAAGAGGATGTTGTGCGTCATTTTGACGTATAATTGGGCTTTTCGTAACTTTTAAGATTGTTTCAAATTTTTATTTTGTGATTTATTTGAATAATTTTTTTCCAAGTCACGTTTCACATGATATCTATAGTATTATACTATAGATTGAGTATAAAATGGGATCCAGACAACTTTTATACTAGGACGAAAAACCTTCAATTTTAGTAAATGACGATTATTGTCCTCCGCTGGATTTGGACTTCAAGCAAGGGGATTGGGTGGCTGAAGATGTTATCCGGAGTAAAACCGAATATGTTATGGGGTTTTGTTACCCATGTATAATGAAAGTCGTAGATTGTAAAATAAACGTTTAATCGATCTTTCAATAATACAGTACTATGTTGTTAATGCTATACAATGTTTCACCAGTCAACCACAATGAGTCTAGTCTGTACAGGTTAGCAGGAGACAATCATTGAGTATTGGTATTAAATACGTATCAACTGCGTATTGCGTTTTGCGTATTAACTATTGTCCTAGTGAAAATTAATCGTCGAATCAATTTAAAATTCGATCAAGTGCGTTCCGTTTCGTAAAATATAGATAATAAAAGTGGCAACGCCACAATGTCATGGTGGTATACATTGAGGATACAAGCACTATAAATAGAGAAGAGAAGCCTGAAAACCATATTCCTGTATGTTCAGTTAATACAGGAAAAGTTATAGGTGGTCAGTGGCGATTTTTTACGGCATGATATAGAATTTTAACAATGTCTATATCATATAATATCAAAATAATGTAGATATATAAAGAAAATACAATGAGCAAATACGACTTGTGGCATGCACTTTGAAGAGACTCTACGAGACAATAGCCCAATTTTTTCAAAATATGTGGTACCAGAGTATCCATAAAATGTTTACGAAAATGCAGGACCAAAGAAGTATCGATATTGCGGATTTTTTTCCTATAAAAAAGGCAAATTACCAAAGCACAGTGGCTAAAACGCTATATGCGGAGAAAACAATATTCATAATTGTCAAGACTGGTTATAAATATTTTTTTTATGCGACTATTATAGACTATAATATTATTGTCTTGATTATTGTAGTTAGATATTTTTTAAAAAAAAAGATTAAAAACGAGTTATTTTTTAAAAACTTACCCAATTATACTATAAGAAGAAAATATAAGTTTAACATTTTTGTTGGCTTTTTTTAGATGATTCAATTATCGTTCTGTATTTATATAAACAAAGAGTATATTATCATTAAATGCACTTAATGTGTTAACTGTATTTTTAATATCTATTGCAAAAAATAGTTAATTTCCATAGAAATATATTAGTATCCCAAGTTAACTGATAAATACCTTTTTTAAAAAATATAAAGATTTGTTGTTGGAGATTTATTGAAAAAAAACGATTTAAAAATAATAAGGAATAGTTATAGTGTGTTGTTTCCATGCAGTATTCAATTAATAGCCCAATAGCAACACGGCATTAATGCCAAACTGTCTCATGTCGTCACTTGAACCAATGACACTAAAAGAGTTGAGCTCCGTCACGCTGGAACCCGCTTTAAAAAAAACCTTACTTTTTTTCAGCCTATTTTACCTACAAACGATGCTAATAAATGTAGTATAGGTCAATTTTTTGTAGTCTTATTAGTTACTTAGAAAACATCATTGATATCGTTCGAAGTAAAAAATATAAATAATAGCGTGTTGATTAGTTTTGGAATGGGTTCCAAATTGATTGTAGTTTATTGTAGTGGCAAGAAAATTCTTTATTTGCGTTGTTTTATCTCAAATTATTGCAAGAAGGTCACAATAACAAGATTTTAAAAAATAAATAACACTTGTTCAAAAACTACAAACGATGCCAATAAATGTAGTATAGGTCAATTTTTTGTAGTCTTATTAGTTACTTAGAAAACATCATTGATATCGTTCGAAGTAAAAAATATAAATAATAGCGTGTTGATTAGTTTTG
The DNA here is from genome assembly GCF_061535395.1 of Colias eurytheme. Classification (NCBI taxonomy): domain Eukaryota; kingdom Metazoa; phylum Arthropoda; class Insecta; order Lepidoptera; family Pieridae; genus Colias; species Colias eurytheme. The sequence continues at coordinate 1,203,830 of NC_142997.1, read as the reverse complement.
GAATGGGTTCCAAATTGATTGTAGTTTATTGTAGTGGCAAGAAAATTCTTTATTTGCGTTGTTTTATCTCAAATTATTGCAAGAAGGTCACAATAACAAGATTTTAAAAAATAAATAACACTTGTTCAAAAACTACAAACGATGCCAATAAATGTAGTATAGGTCAATTTTTTGTAGTCTTATTAGTTACTTAGAAAACATCATTGATATCGTTCGAAGTAAAAAATATAAATAATAGCGTGTTGATTAGTTTTGGAATGGGTTCCAAATTGATTGTAGTTTATTGTAGTGGCAAGAAAATTCTTTATTTGCGTTGTTTTATCTCAAATTATTGCAAGAAGGTCACAATAACAAGATTTTAAAAAATAAATAACACTTGTTCAAAAACTACAAACGATGCCAATAAATGTAGTATAGGTCAATTTTTTGTAGTCTTATTAGTTACTTAGAAAACATCATTGATATCGTTCGAAGTAAAAAATATAAATAATAGCGTGTTGATTAGTTTTGGAATGGGTTCCAAATTGATTGTAGTTTATTGTAGTGGCAAGAAAATTCTTTATTTGCGTTGTTTTATCTCAAATTATTGCAAGAAGGTCACAATAACAAGATTTTAAAAAATAAATAACACTTGTTCAAAAACTACAAATGATGCCAATAAATGTAGTATAGGTCATTTTTTTGTAGTCTTATTAGTTACTTAGAAAACATCATTGATATCGTTCGAAGTAAAAAATATAAATAATAGCGTGTTGATTAGTTTTGGAATGGGTTCCAAATTGATTGTAGTTTATTGTAGTGGCAAGAAAATTCTTTATTTGCGTTGTTTTATCTCAAATTATTGGAAGAAGGTCACAATAACAAGATTTTAAAAAATAAATAACACTTGTTCAAAAACTACAAACGATTTTATTATTAGTTGAAATTATAAAAAAATAACAAATAGTAGTACTAAGTTATATCACATATCACTCTTGTAATTGCATATAAATATTTATGATTATTTTATTACATAAAATAGCATATGTATTGTTTTTTTCTTCATTAAATCTTTTTTAGACACTACTTTTTTCTTAGAGCTGCTGGAGATTCCGTCATGAAGTTCCCATTTATTGTTGCTTCTACGTAAGTAAGGTCGATAATGACCAGTCTCATTGATATATATATGCTCTATGGCACCAACTAAAATGTACGTATTATTTAACACTTCTAGCTCAGCAGGGATTTGTAATAACGAAGTGCCAGAATTCGGATCCCTTTTGAGACTATTTTGATTGACCATACTTGTGAAGAAAACTTCAATATCAATCCATAGATGATTACCGGGTTGAAAGCTAAGATCATTTCTAATGTTACAAGTACTTACTACTACAACAAATTGACCTATACTACATTCATCAGCATCGTTTGTAGATAAAAATAAATAAAAAAGAAATATTTTTTTTGCTCTTGTGTGTGAAGTTATTTTAGAGGATAAATTATTTTACCAGTACTACAATAAACGATAAATGACAATATTAATTCCAATTTTTTATATTGCACTATTTTGAGTTTTTTTTTCGTTTCGGATGGAATTTATCCATTATTTCATTTTAATTACTTTTGTCGTCTCAGCAGTTTCGGATTATTAAGTGACTTTGTAACATTGAACAGCAAACTATTACGAAACTCCCACACGCATACACAAACACGCACGTGTGCGAAGATGTATGTATGAGCATGAATATTTTTTTTCTAAAACTACAAACGACACGAAATCCAAGGCTCATAATTGTTTTGAATATATTAACTTATTGAACACTAAATTTTTTGTTTTTTATTGCTTACAGGGGTTCAGCAGCCACTACAAACATATGAGTTTAGCTACAATCAACTACATTGTTTGTAGTTTTTGAACAAGTGTTATTTATTTTTTAAAATCTCGTTATTGTGACCTTCTTGCAATAATTTGAGATGAAACAACGCAAATAAAAATTTTTCTTGCCACTACAATAAACTACAATCAATTTGGTACCCATTCCAAAACTAATCAACACGCTATTATTTATATTTTTTACTTCGAACGATATCAATGATGTTTTCTAAGTAACTAATAAGACTACAAAAAATTGACCTATACTACATTTATTGGCATCGTTTGTAGTTTTTGAACAAGTGTTATTTATTTTTTAAAATCTTGTTATTGTGACCTTCTTGCAATAATTTGAGATAAAACAACGCAAATAAAGAATTTTCTTGCCACTACAATAAACTACAATCAATTTGGAACCCATTCCAAAACTAATCAACACGCTATTATTTATATTTTTTACTTCGAACGATATCAATGATGTTTTCTAAGTAACTAATAAGACTACAAAAAAATGACCTATACTACATTTATTGGCATCGTTTGTAGTTTTTGAACAAGTGTTATTTATTTTTTAAAATCTTGTTATAATTGTGACCTTCTTGCAATAATTTGAGATAAAACAACGCAAATAAAGAATTTTCTTGCCACTACAATAAACTACAATCAATTTGGAACCCATTCCAAAACTAATCAACACGCTATTATTTATATTTTTTACTTCGAACGATATCAATGATGTTTTCTAAGTAACTAATAAGACTACAAAAAATTGACCTATACTACATTTATTGGCATCGTTTGTAGTTTTTGAACAAGTGTTATTTATTTTTTAAAATCTTGTTATTGTGACCTTCTTGCAATAATTTGAGATAAAACAACGCAAATAAAGAATTTTCTTGCCACTACAATAAACTACAATCAATTTGGAACCCATTCCAAAACTAATCAACACGCTATTATTTATATTTTTTACTTCGAACGATATCAATGATGTTTTCTAAGTAACTAATAAGACTACAAAAAAATGACCTATACTACATTTATTGGCATCGTTTGTAGTTTTTGAACAAGTGTTATTTATTTTTTAAAATCTTGTTATTGTGACCTTCTTGCAATAATTTGAGATAAAACAACGCAAATAAAGAATTTTCTTGCCACTACAATAAACTACAATCAATTTGGAACCCATTCCAAAACTAATCAACACGCTATTATTTATATTTTTTACTTCGAACGATATCAATGATGTTTTCTAAGTAACTAATAAGACTACAAAAAAATGACCTATACTACATTTATTGGCATCGTTTGTAGTTTTTGAACAAGTGTTATTTATTTTTTAAAATCTTGTTATTGTGACCTTCTTGCAATAATTTGAGATAAAACAACGCAAATAAAGAATTTTCTTGCCACTACAATAAACTACAATCAATTTGGAACCCATTCCAAAACTAATCAACACGCTATTATTTATATTTTTTACTTCGAACGATATCAATGATGTTTTCTAAGTAACTAATAAGACTACAAAAAATTGACCTATACTACATTTATTAGCATCGTTTGTAGGTAAAATAGGCTGAAAAAAAGTAAGGTTTTTTTTAAAGCGGGTTCCAGCGTGACGGAGCTAAAGAGTTGTTCCTTTATGCTCATGTTAGAAAAATGACACAAATGCGTTTATACTAAAATAGTGTTAGGACTGATGGAACAAAATGAATTAAGTCTTTATTCAAAAAGTATAACTACACATACGTCTTTGTGTTCGTGGGTACTTTTGACTCGAGACGAATAGTTCCTTTGTGATTGCCTAAAATGATGGATAAGGTAACTTATACCGTTAATCACACCCTACTTATACCGTTTGGGTCATTCGAAAAAATGGGTTAGGACGCAGCTAGAGATATGACCTTTTGATATGTTGTGTATTTTGACGAGCTGAATCCAATGGTGCAATAAAAACCAAAGGGAATAACTCGTCTTACTCCCTTATTCACTGGAGGCACAGATATATTAAGGACATTATTTTAATAATGCTTTTTGAACAAAAATACGTTATTATTTCAAGTTAAATAGTCCTTTTTTATTATTTGCGATATTTTTTTGATAGTTGTTTAATAAATATGGTTGAGAAAAAAGCTAATCACTACTACTTCCTGCAAATAAATATAACAAATGATCAAGATTGGCCAACGATAAGGAGTAATTTGAAGACATTAGGTCGGGAAGAAGATCGTTAAGGTGGTAATTACCCGTATTTCAGTGAGACAGAAACAGAAGGCGGATTTAATCGGATGACTTCTTGATACAATTACGAGAATTTAAATATACTTTTGTAAAAAATAAAATAAATGAGGGAGAAGAAATGATAAGCTCACTTAGGTAATTGTAACAACCCACATCGCATTCATTAATTTGAATTTAGTCGAATTCAGTTCACATAAATTTAGTCCCGCAATTAAATCTCATCTACCCTCATTTAGTTAGACATTACTTTCTCATTGTTTTATAAACTTACACTCATCCTACACAAAAGCAATGACATTAATTATATCTATGGATCTATAAGTAGAGACTATTAGCCATTGTTAAAACTAGGAGCAAAAATGAGTTATTTTTCCCAATGGGCCTGAATAATGTAAGCCGTCCCTGAGGTAGGACTACATGTATCACCTGTCAAGTTAACCGTTAGACGGACGTTTTATCACTGACCGAAATATATTTGTTTTTGTTCGCGTGCCCTTGAGTATGGCTGGTTGTTTCTTCAGTGAAACTCAATGCGGTATTGTTTAAAAAATAGTGGAGAGTGTGACTGAAGAATTCGGAGCTAAAGGAAATAAAATTAACACGGGATTATTATTAAAATTTTAAATTTTGTCTGAGTTTTAGTTTGAAACAGAGCTATACATTAATCTTGATGATCGTAATAAGTATCGGTGGCTTAATTTAAGAGCTCTATATGCAATGTAATTTTGGTCTTAAATAATTTAAGGATTCTATACGTGGGAGGCGACATATTGCCTATCTAATATCTACGATAGGGCCTTTACTTGGATTCTAATACTAATCCTTCGCAAAATGTCACGTATCCCAAGAGATAGGTCGGGATAAACTTAGTATAACCCACATATGTCCAATTATTTTGGCACAATTCCTAACTGGTGCTTAAATTCTGTACGTGTATTGATACGAAAGATTATATCAGTAATGCCAGATATATATTTATTTTGCCTATATAACTACATTGAAAATCTAGATGAATTTATATTCATCTAGATCAACTTTATAGTTGAGCAAAGATTTTAGCAACAAAATGTGCATTTTTCTGTAAAATTCCATTCATAAAACTTTATTTAAATCTGTTCTCGTATTTAAAACGTGATGGACAGATATCTACTTAGAGATACTTTCGCATTCTTAATTTTAAGTTTTTAGCTAACATCTTCTGTTACTTTTAAAGCTTAGAATCACATTTAATAGCGCTACGCACTTAGTTTTGTTATGAATTTGATTATCATACTAGACTTTATAAACCAAACTATCAACTTCTTAAGTTCATTGAAGATGACTTTGTATAGAAATTTAGCGAACTTCTATAAATATCTCTATGAACATGTATATAGAAATAATTGCCTTTTAAAGCTTATGAAAAACGTGTATAAAGTGTTGTATTCAGAGCTAACGATTGCACAATGCACCTCATAACATTTTATTATATTATTATGTCGTACTTTCGTTTCTTAATTTTGTTAAGTAGTCAAATTTCATTTGATATTGATTGCTTTATACTTTTGAGCTGTGCTTTGGGTCACATTCTAAATCCAGCGCATTACGATTGTTTTGTCCAGCAAGATAATCAAACTTTCCTCAACCTTTTTGTTTTTTCTTACAAACAAACTCACAGCTTCATTAACCAAATCCATAATTTGTTCCTCTGTCATGTTAAATAGCTTTTTCCAATCTCGTCGATGGCCGTGCTAACGATGGCCTTGCCATTCGGATCACGTCCTGATCGGTATTCAGGGGACAGGTGTGTTGCCCTCTTTGGGACGTATTAGCCAAGTAGCTAGAGTATTAAATTGGTATAGTAAGACGATACTTAAAGTTCTTTGCTCTATTGTTGGGTGTTTTTGTTATGTTGGAATGGCCTGTAATAATGTTAGTGTTGTAAGAATTTTGATTTAGAGAAAAAAAAACGAAATCTAAAGTGAATAGAAAAATAATGAATTAATGTACAAATATAAATTGAGTTAGAAAAGTGAAAGATACAGTATTCAATATTTTTATTTGATTTTATATAAGATGTTATAATATTGAGGTTTCAAAATACGATGTCTAACTTCTAGCCCGTAGCGCCGTAGCACTTAACTACGCTTTGTAGACATATACAAGAATATAGCGTGTCTTGATTATGTCTACTACAGTATTCATACAGCCGTACAAATAAACGAGTTATAACATTTTATGCAAAGAATAAACTAAGAATAAGTAAAAATCATACAAATAAACACGAAATAAATGTAACCTAGTATAACTTCGTAATAAGTATTCATACTAATGCTATTCCGTCCTTATTACGGCTACCACCCTAGTATAAGTCTGACATAACCGAGTTAGAACATATCTTTTAGTACATTGTGCTGTGTTTTACAAGTTTTAGAAGCAATTTTCAATCTAAATTTGAGATAATAGCAATGAGAGTAATACGAGAAGTAGAAAAAGTTGAGCAAACTTAATAATTTCATTACGTACCTATTGAAATGGAAAATTTTGTATGAAATGTCAAAATATACGAAATTATGAAAAACTTTTGATATTTATAATGATTTATTTATTTACAACATGCGCCAAACCATACATACATAAAACTTATTTCTAAACTTATCACAATAATATACACTTTCGTTGAAAATATAAATCTTCTAAGCTTGGAGTTGTATGTTTTGAGTAGGTACCAGTTATTTGGCAACTCTCTATCTCAAGGTGGGTTTATCTTCTGTTCTCCAGATATTGGATAGCGTTATCTATCATTTGCTTGCATATTTAATGATATATTTAAATTATTTCCAATAAATATATTTTAAAAAATAAATAAACAGAACATCGTATGATGAAACTTCACAACAAATTCGACGTTGTCAAACGAGCGTCAGCAAAATGACAGCACCAAGGCTTAACCGTAGACAATTTCAATGTTTTTCATAATTTTGTGAATGAATTGCGACGTTGCCGCTTTGAGCCTATTGCATAGCGTGAGCATAGTTACATCGACGTTATTCCAAATTTATTTGTAAGAAATTATGACATCCTTATTCTTTATTTATTCTTATCATATCTATGCATTGCATAAGGTTTGAATAAGCAAGTTTTTATTTGTACGGCTGATAATGTATTAAGTGCTGAGGGTTGTTTTAAGAATATTATCTATGTGTCTGAGGTATATAATTTTTTTTATTTTCTCTTTTATAAGTTGTAAAGTTTGTATGGAGTTTTGTCGCGTTGAGAGGGATACAAAATTTTATCATTTTGTTAACATATGATAGTTAATCCCATATTATTATGGAAACGCTGAAAAAACGGATAGAAAAGTATATAGTACACAATGGGTGGGCGACATTGTTATTCAGGCTTACTATTCAATGGAATAATATCTAGAACGACATTGTTTTACGACGTAAAATAATAATCTATACTAAAAATTAATAGGTCAATTTTATGTACATTATCAAGTTGTAATCATTTAAATGCTATGTCGTATGTACTAGCTACTTTTATGGCTCAGGAAATTTTATTTTCGGAATATTACGATTCAATAAAAACTGTTATAAAGTGGATGTAACCTACATTCGCAAAGTTTCCAGAACTTCGTTAATAGTTTCAGTGTTTCTTTCGAAGACAATCACATGTATCGATCTTTGCTCTTTGGCCCACATTTCTTTGGAGTTAATCGGAACGTATAAGATTTTAGCAAAGGAATCTTTTGGGCTAGCCAATTATCTGAATAAGAGGGAATTTCATCTTTAAAGGGATTCGAACTATAATGAGTGCAAAAATCTTTTGTTTGGTTAATAAAATCAAAATTAAATTGTTTTAAAACAGTAACAAATATAGAGAACCATTTATCATAACTTGATGGCACGTTTGACTTTGTACTATAATTAAAATAATCGCAGCAGATATAACATTTCCTAAAACTTTGCTAGCATCAGACCGTCAAATGAAAATCGGATGATAGATCGAACTAATCCCCTAATTCCTTTTTGTCTATCCGAAGCTCTAAGCTTTATCTTACAATAACAAAGTCCAGACTTGCAGCGTTCAATAGCAGTCTAGAAACTACATTATACTTAGACCATACCGTTTTCGGATAACCTAAATACTTATTTCTAAACGCGAGCTCTATATCGAAATATAAAGCGCACCGAGCTGCCTTGAGCTGTTTTCCGACGTTGAATACTCGCTAATGATGCTAGACTTTACTATAAAAACTTTACAAATAATGGAGTTTAGTATCGTAGGAGTGCAAGAGGAATGTTGTGTGGCTGGAATCCAATGAATGAGGTTAGATGGAATTCTAGAACGCGGTTTTGGCGCGCATTTTGAATGTTGTGTGCACGGATTTTACGAATGCCAGAAAACGCATGTGTTTACAGCCAGTGTTTTGTATTATTTGATATGTGTAATCATAGAAATCTAAATAACAAGACACTAGAAGTCGTAAGCGTGCGTGACCTTGTCGCCACTCAGGTGATTTGCACATCACCAGTGCATTCGTCACTGTTCAGTTGCTCTGGAGACCTATGAGTGTATACATGGTGTGTTTCAGCAATTCCCATTGCGGAAATTCTTCCACAAGTTGTAATTATACTTATAAAGGAATAATATTTCATCGGAAAATATTTTTTTTTAGAAATAATGCCGTTTTTCCTTAAAATTATAGAATATTTACAAGTATTACGAGTGTCACCATAGTAATCGAAATAACAATGAATGACACAGTCGACCATTCTTATTATCACGTTTATTCGTATTGGAGCAAAAAGTCTCATATACTTAGGGATGTTATTCTAAAATAAACCGTAAATTCGTGCGTTAGGATACATATTCAAAAGCTTAATTTAATAGATAAGTTAGTTTTCACTAAAATCAAGCTGTCCAATAAAAGGCATAGTTTACTTGTGTGTACTGGGGCCTTAGGCAAAGTAACAATTGAAAAACGATAACGAAGTTAGAAAAGGCAAAAATGTATGGGATTGACATACGCCGCGTTAGATCACGTGGTCTATCTAATGTCAATCCCATACATTTTTGCCTTTTCTAACTTCGTTATCGTTTTTCAATTGTTACTTTGTCTAAGGCCCCTATTTAGCTTTCGGTTTGAATGTGTTGATTTTGGCGACAGCGGTTTTCATACGAATTATGACATTATAGCACTTCTATGTGTCTTGTTATTTAGATTTCTATGTGTGTAATGCATTATTATTTTTTTTTATAGGAACACATAATTTTTCTTTAAAAATTATTGTTCGTTTGATATAAAATTCATAAAAAACAATACAACGTCGTAATTAATGTTTGTGTTATCTTTCCAATAACAATTGTGTCTATACAATTTCATTACAATTACTATAAAGTTATAATATTATATTCTTTTACCCGTACCTTCTATGAATAAATACATACATTAATATCACCACAAAACAAAGAGGTATAAGGTCACAAGCCGCTGACTATGGTGAACTAATAAAAACTTTATGCAGCAAACATTTCCCCGAGAGACATCTGCCTCAAACGGCTAACATAATAAAGCTTTTGTACATACGATGTTAAATTCGTATACTATCATTGCGATTTTTGTTCGCGACAGTTTGTTTTTCGTGTATTGTGTTCGCGCAATGGATTGCGAGACAATGAAATGAGTCGCTCGATAGATTTTGTGGTGCACTTGATAAGCGGTGAAGTCAATGGTATTGGCATAGATAACATATACCAGGTATTGGTAAAATGTTGAAGTTGTTCACATAGTTTCAGATAAGATTTTAGTGAATGTGGTATAGAAATATTGCAGAATTTTACAGGTTCGTATAATTTTTAATTATCAACACGATCGTTTGTCTTTACTTAACGCACATAATGTTTTGAGAATATTAAGTTTCCAATGTTTATGTTTGTCGATAGTCATTATTAGTATTTGTTTTGTTTCACTGTTTCACTGTTGTGTTAATTCTTGCCTACACCTTTACAGTAAGTTTTTATTTTGATTACATAAATAAAAAACATATATCTCTTTTCATCAAATAAATTCAGTGTTTATTACAGCTAGTTCAATTACACAACGCATCTTGCATTTCAAATTCAAATCAAATCATAGCTTTGTCCAAAACTAATTTTACACTGGCTTGTCCTGTTATTGCTTTTATAATTTCATTGCATATTTTCACACAGGTTTAAAGTTTGCAGCATAGAGTTTAATTGTAAATTCTGTGCAGTATAATGTTGTGTAGTTTTGCTAACACGTTTCAGATTTAAATGAAAATGTTAGGAGGAATTAATGGAGCGAAAACTTGGGAAGTTTTTGTTTTTGTTATAGAATTTAAATTTACATTAACAAAAGAATGATTGTTCCTTATTTTCAAAGTCTTTCACTTTCATTTAAAGTATGTTAGAAAATATAATATTGTTGATGTCTGCTGAAAGTTGGCCAAACTCGGTTCAACAACTTTGGCATCTCCAAAGAGACGGGACAGTTTCAGTTTTATTAATTTTTATATGCATTTCTTCAATTCTTCTTATATATACCATCATATTATTTCAATTTCTTTGTATAAAAAAGAGACTTCAAGTTTACTCATTTAATTGAAATAAATTTAGTCAACGATAGAGTCAAGGGAAAGTGAATTGTGTTGCCCGTATTGATTTGTCTGGCTTTAGTTTCAATGTGATCGTGCTTTTGTCTTTTCTTTTGTAAAGGGTTTTATTGGGTCATTCACTTGGCACAAAGGGTTATGGTGAAACTGAAAATTGATTTATAGTGCTACGTTTTTACAGATACTAAAACAGTGTTAGACCAAGTGTTAGACAAATTCAAAAGTCAATATCATGACGTTTATTAAAAACTATATTGTTTAATGTAGCATAACTTATTTATTTAGTTTATTTAATAATGTATTTTTAAATGAATGATACAATATGACCCATAATAAGAGATAAGAAATAAAATTTAGTACTTCTTAAAAACGTCGTTCTCTTATTAAAATAAATTCACATATTCCAAAGTACAGCTTACGTAAAAATAGTAAAACTTAACATTGTAGGTATTTCCCGGTGTCATTACAAAGCGCTTATAGTAGCTGAGTAACGGCACGCGCGTGTTGAGACAGTAAAACGACCCTCGTATGGGTCGCTTTATGTTATCTGTGGGCTAACGTCACATTGACATAAGGAGTATCAATTGATGTCGTTTAATCAATTCGCGAGGCAAAGGCTCAGGGACATATTATAACCTTGCTTTATGTCAAATGTTTTTGATATGTAGATACTACATAATTATTGGTAATTAGGTCGTCGGGGTTAATTTTTTTTAGTATTTGAAAGCAAAATGTACGGAAATTAATTAATAGTATGGAAACAATAATAATCAGGTTTATATTATGTTCTATAACGCTTCATTATGTTACAAATACGTAAAGGTAAAAAAATTGTCTGTGTCAGTATCATATAGCGACTTTTCGCCAAAAATATATTCATCACGGGTGCAAGCCTAAGTACATCTTTGCCAACTTAACATGTCACATCTGTGATTGTCACGATAACTTCACAGGAAACTGTGCCGGAAAGTGATATTTATATATTATATAACTTCACATCCAAAACTCTCATTCCACAATTATTGTCATGCTACGTGACCCTGACTTGTTTTCTCGTCTGCTTGTCATAAAAACGTATTCCCTTAGGATGTCTATTTCTACTTATATTTAGAAATATTTTCAATGGAATACCACCGCAATTTGCGGAGGCTCAAAGTTGATTGTTACTTGGAGTGCTTGTTATCCAATTTTAGTGTTTTCTACTTCTTGTATTTTTCTTTTTACTGTCCATAGATTCCATTATGCCCGTGGAACTTTTCACTTGGCTGAGATTGTTAGTTTGAAATGTATCTGGATTAAACTCGATAAAATGAAACGATCGTTCTATTTATATTTACTGTTTTGGAAAGAGCTTAGACTCGATCGTCTTAAGCTCTTGGATTGTCGTTCTGTGTTCGTCGTTTATGTTAAGATTGTAGTGTGTATAAACAAACAATATTATTTTGTAGACTTTTATTAATATTGTTTCATTATCATCGTGCTTTTACTACATATATGTAGATGTATTGTTGTGCGTACGATACATGCTTCAATGTGTTATCATTTGCTTTAATTCTATTAACCAAAGTTTGATTTAATCTTCTTATATATAAAAATGAATCGCAAAATGTGTTGGTAAGCGCATAACTCGAGAACGGCTGAACCGATTTCGATAATTCTTTTTTTATTATATTCCTTGAAGTACGAGGATGGTTATTATGTAGAGAAAACGTAAATATGTACCACGGGCGAAGCCGGGGCGGACCGCTAGTATAATATATTTTTGTTTTACTCGGCTACGATAATATTGTGGTCTCATTTTCTTACAGACCTTATGGGGTCCAACATAAATAGCATGTGAACAAGTAAATAAGTGTGTAAATAATAATTCTAGTAATTACAACATAGCGGTCGAGTACGCATTCCCAAAAGACGCATTAGTCTACAAAGTTGAAACTTAAATCACTACAATTATACGTTTATTAACTTACTTTACGGGACTTTGAATTAGTTCGCTTTGAAAATAATTATTTGGTTGGTTTCGACTATAGTGTCACACAGAGAGACACTTTAGTCGAAACGAAGACTAATTTCTGAACGAAAATTCTATTCAACAATTAATAGTTTTATCAACTAACATTAATTACCTAATTTATACTAAACTTCCACCACTTAATTATAGCTTCATATTTTCTTTGAAATTACAAAAGAATATTTAATCTGGAACACCGTAACAGACAGACGGACATAAAATGCTTTATAAAAAATATTTTCCCGTAATCTCGAATACCGGACACGGTTAAGGTCCGGACGTATACGGACGTCTGAAAGGCGGCGTCCGGGCTTTGCAGAATGCGTATGTAAAAATATAATATGATGGATGGCAGGGAATTTTCCTGTAGAGCATTTGCTTTGGAATAGCGGCTCCCAAACTGTAAAAAATATTAGAATTTTACATCAGCTGACCTCACTTTACTTCATTTTTTACCAACTTCAAAAATAAGGAAGACCTTCTCAGTTCGGCCCGTAATTTTTTTAACAGATAAAGCTAAATATTGCTAAATTAATTTTTCCATATTTGAAACTATATTTTATTACAATAAACCTCACAGAAGTGACCTTCCATTACCATAATATCCTTCGATAGCTTGAAGTTCTATCCTATCTAATATTTAAGATGGAATTTTCGGTAGCAATATTGAAATGATTTCCGCTTTATCTACCTAATAGCTCGTCTGGTGTAATTTCAAGCGCTTCACCAATTTAATTCGATTACGGCAAGGCGGACGTTACCGAATAATTACTATTCCGACGGATACACTAGGCGGCGGGTACACTGACGATTAATAATTACGTATAAGGCTCGGTGTGCACTGTTTGTTTTGTACTTTGGTACGTGTTACACGTTGTAGTACATAAGTTGTTAAACACTGGTCATAATTTAGAATACGGTAATTACTTAGTGAGCAAAGAAGGACAATTAGTGGGTCAAAAATTAACCTAAATATTATATTTTAATTGTAATAAGTCGTATGTAGTAGTTTATAAAACGTGATGTAAGTTTATAATAAGATTTATTACACCATGTCTTTAATAAAATGCCTTTTCCAAAGACTGAGCCTTAAATAAAATAATCATGATTAATTAATTAATTGATTATTATTATTAAATTAAGTAGTAAAACTAACTCTTGCAAGTAGAAAAAATTAAATTTCTAAATACAACTAGATCTTTAATAAAATGTACTTATTACTATACGTTACAAACGTTCGTGTATCGCACAGCCTAACAGTTGGGGTTACTGAAATATTAACGTGATAAATTCTATTTCACCTGCGAATCCAGTACTTATCCAAGTATACTAAATGGACGCTATAAATCGTGTATTTGTAGTGATGATAGATAATGAAAGTGGTCGGATTTGTAATAGGCTTCATATTTTCTGTCATATATTTCTGAAAATGCAATCATGTAATGGGTAGTCTTTATTATTTATTGTACTATGTTCTTCTTGTACCACTGATTAAATTTTCATAGACGGATCACGTCTTTAAATGATGAGATATTGTACTCATTCCTTCTAAATTTCTAAAGAATTGTACTTTTGATCAATAAATGATTTTAAAACCAAAAAATTAACTAACTTTAAAATCACAAATAGGCGATTACAAGCGAGCAATAATTAATGAATATAATTATTTTAAACGCTATCCACTCATCTATTTGAAGTCAGTGCCCGACGGACGAACATAGAGCAATCTCCATTAAAAAAAAAAAACGAAAGAAAGCATTTATTTACACACAGAAGGTTTTGGAAGACTGTTAAAAATATTCACATATCCACATACGTAATAGGGATGGAAATTTAACCTCTCGCTTGAAACACCGGCTTAATTGGAATAAATCTGAATGACGGTAAATCGTATAAAGATCAAGTTAATAGGTTTCCTACAACTAGGTCGTACACTATGTATTGAATGGATGCCTGTTTCGTTTTAACGTGGTGTTTGTATAATTTTGTGGCGTATAGTTTGAGTAGGTAGGTATAGTTTGAAGTTTTTGTAGGGTGAAACTTGAGTCGATTAAAAATGTTTCGTTTGGTCTATAGGATATGTAAGTACTTGATGTTATAGTTTTTATCACATTGTATGTTTTTCTTTTTTATTGAAATGTAATTTTTACCTTTTAAAATATAACATTTTAACATTTAGGTACCCTGATATTTGGAAAGATTTCCTAAACATTTCTCATGATTTCATCCTAACATACCCTTTTACCTTTTATTTTTGGTACCCTTTTTAAAAATCTCCGTAAACAAAATACCAATACCACTATTACTTACAACATTTTTTTAATTTAATAAGTTGAAAAAGTAACTTACGGACCCCTAAAAGTTGGGAGTTACCCTGGAATTTGCACAAGACTTTGTCGCTGGTCATTTCTCCCGTCTCAGCGAGCACACACCATAAATATTAATGAGTGCTACATATTTATGACCCTCTGTTAGTGTAATTCAATTTTGTAACCCGCGGACATGTTGTTTCTAGTTTGAGTTTTATTTATTAATAGTTCTTTTTCAGGACTTGACTTTTTATGGATTTTTTTGTCGTGTTTAAGTTCTTTTTATGTGTCCAAAATAGAAATCTTGGACGTTAATCTTACTTACCTTTATAGCGATCACTCCCACAATGTTGTTATTTCTTTGTATAGTTTCTTCCTATAAACCTTTATTTAATTATTTTAAGAAATGAAGAAACCATTCTGACTTAAACTTAATGAAATACTTTAGCAAAAAGGAAAATATCCGAACATTTGCACACCTTTAACTTTTGCACACTTCGCTCGTGAAAAAAAATCTTTATACACATCTACACATTATAAAAAAATCTGCCAAAACAAGTAATAAACCACCCTTTATAGAACAATTATTGTTGTTTGAATAAAAATAATGAATAAAATATATTTGTAGAAGTGTTAAATAACGTTTCAAGTATTATCAAAACGTTGTGTTACATTTAATAATTCATTAAATACAAGTTCTAGAATAAAACGAGCTTGTCCCAAACCCAATCGGGATCCTTTGAAAGTTGCCATTCTGGTAAAATTACCTCAATAAAAGTGGGATAGGAACATCTAAGGAATCTTAATTAAACTCAAACTCAAACTCAAACATTTATTTATTCAATTAGACTACTTTTAGTAGCACTTTCGAATCGTCATTACATAAGTATTTTTAACATTTACCACCGATTCGGAAAGCAGTATCTATGGAGAAGAACCGGCAAGAAACTCCATAGTTGCTCTTTTAAAATCATATTGTCAATATTACATAATCTGTAACTTAAATCTAACTACATAATATATCATAATATGCCAAAGAACTGTCCTGTGGTTCTTACGCGACAACCCTCCATGGATTTTCATCTTCCATATATTCCTTAATGCTATAATAGGCTCTCTGAACTAATATATTTTTTACATAAGTTTTAAATTTAGCACTACCAAACTCTTTAATATTATGAGGAATTCTATTGTAAAAGCGTATACCTTGACCCATAAATGAATTTTTAACTTTAACTAATCGGAAAAATGGCATTTCAATTCTATTTCTGTTCCTTGTGCCATAACAGTGTCTATCTCCTACTCTTGTGTGTACGTCGGCATTTTTGTGTACATGCAAAATATTATTAAATATATACTGTGATGGTACAGTAAGGATACCAGTATTCTTAAAGAGATCTCTTAGTGAGTCCCGAGCACGTAAATTATATATAGAGCGAATGGCTCTTTTCTGTAAGATAAATATAGTTTCTATATCTGCTGCCCTGCCCCATAGTAGAATTCCATAGGACATAATACTATGAAAGTAGCTGAAATAAACCAATCTAGCTGTATCTTCATCGGTGAGATGCCTTACCTTTCGGACTGCATATGCTGCTGAACTGAGCTTACCTGCAGCGGTGTTGACATGGGCTCCCCACTGTAGTTTCTCGTCCAATGTTAACCCAAGAAATACAGTCGATTCTGTAGGGTGTAATACCTCCCCGTTCAAGGTAATATTTCTGCTCAACTTTTTAACGTTAGGTAGTAAAAATTCAACACAAGTTGTTTTTTTGGCATTTAATAATAAATTATTAGCAGTAAACCAGTCGGATATGTGTAAAAGAGTACTGTTCACTTCGTCAACATTTGGGTCATGCCTATCCACATTGAATATTAATGAGGTATCATCTGCAAACAGAACTATTTCACACCTATCCTGTAAATAATAAGGTAGATCATTGATATATACCAAGAACAAGAAGGGTCCTAAAATAGATCCTTGTGGAACACCAATGTTAATTGACGCACCGCTAGAACGTTCTCCATTAACAACTACAGTTTGTATCCTATCATGCAGGTATGAGGCTATGAGGTTCTGAGCTTGTCCTTTAATCCCATAGTGATTAAGTTTACGCAATAATGTACAATGTTCAACGCAGTCAAATGCCTTGGAGAGGTCACAAAATATCCCCAAAGCATTTTTTGAGTTTTCCCATGCCTTATATATATGTGTTAGTAGTGCAACTCCAGCATCTGTGGTTGAGCGCCCCTTTGTGAAACCAAACTGTTTGGTGTGCAGCAAATTATTAGAAGCAAAGTGACTAGTCAATTGGTTTAATATTAACTTTTCGAATACCTTACTTAATGTTGGTAAAATCGAGATAGGTCTATAGTTGTTACAGTCTTCTTGATCGCCTTTCTTAAATAGAGGTATAACTTTACTAAGCTTTAGTAAATTAGGAAATGTACCATAGTCACAACACTTATTAAATATGAAAGCTAAATTGTTTGCAATATTTTCTATTATATTATTAACTAAATTTACGGACATTCCCCAAAGATCACAAGTGTTTTTTAAATTAAGTGTCTTAAATGCTGTAACAATATCATTAGCAGTTACGTGACGCAATTGAAATAATGTACTGCACCCCGCAACATGGTCCCTCAAAAAGGTCTCTGCAAGTACTGAAGACGAGTTTAAATTATTAGTAATGCTAGCAGGGACACTACTAAAGAAATCTTCAAAAGCAAGCGCAACATCAGCATTTTTGTCAATAACCATGCCATTATGTACAAGTTTTATTTGTTTTATAAATTAAGTCTCTTTAAATTGGCTTGGTGTGAGTCATGCGCTGTGGCGATGTTGTGGTTTATTTGATAGGGTTGTTAAATTGTTTTTAAGTATTTGCATTTGCATTTCGTTATAAAATACATATAGTCTTTATAGTGCTTTGCTTTGAAACAATTTATTGTTTTGTTATTTTAAAATGGGGACTATCTAATTTCAGTAAAGGTATTTATTAACACCTTTATTCATTAGATCATTAGATGTTCAAAATTGTCACAAATAAACAATTTAATTTTATTGTCTTCTTCATAGAAAAATATTTTTTAATTCTCAAATTTATATATTACACCAGTACTCACTTAAAAAAGGTGAAATACTGAACAGTGTTAAAAAAAACTCCAGATCGCGTTCTCTCTTCCCTCCGCCCATATACTTCCTAAAACAAGATGGTTTCCATGAATTATAGTGTCATTAACACAAAAATACCTCATTTTTCCGAGAGTTCCTGAGAGCAGAGTCTTAGTTAGGAGATTTAATGGGATTAACATTGTTAGCTATTAGAAAAGTTTCGACAGAATACATTAAGCGATTAACAAACATTTTTGGAATACAAGAAAATTTTTATTCATCTGTGTCAGTATTTCTGGGCTTTAAATTTTAAATAAAATAGATATTAAAAATGTATATAAAAAAGTAAGCTTTGTTTAAAATATTTAATTCCTTTATAGAACACACTATGTACCTAAATTTATTTCGATTTTACGCTACGTCCAACGGAAAAGCTATCTATTATCTGTGACCAAAATATCAAACCTATTTTTGCTAAACAATAACATATGCAAACATAATCCAGCTACCAAACTCAGGGGTCAACACAAACTGGTCACCCCCACATCTCAGTTCACACCAAACTATGTAGAACTAACCTAGATGTCCAGCCCTACGTGACTCATTATGCACAAACATCGCTTCGCAATCATTGTGTGACTACATTAAAATATTTTGTGTCAAGTGGCTACAAGCCAAATTTTAAAGCTTTTTGACAATGCTTTTGATGTCTTTTAAAAGCTTATTTGCCACATATGTATATAATAGTGCCGCATCTGTAAGAGAATCTTTGAAGAAAATTTATATTCTAGCTTCAAAATTAAAACGTTTGTTCGAATAGTTGATACAATTTTTAACATTAGGAATATCAAGATAATGTTTGGAGCGCCAGCCTAGTAAGCCTCTGTTTTACCTGCGATTTTCCGGGATAATAACTTAAACGAAATATAGGCTATATAACTCAGAAACTCTGTAATTTTCTGGTCATATATGAATTATCAAAATCTGTTACATAATTTTTTAGTTTATTAAAATCAAAGAAAAAACCAAATCTGCTACACCAGTACAGATATCATACCTATATCACATCTTCTCGATGAAAATCATACATAATATAATCCCATTGTATCGGGAGCATATTTTTCAAGTCCTTGCGAAATATTTTGCTCGCAACTGCAGATAAAATACGGTCCCTGTAACGGCATCGGCGTACATAAATAACTAGGCCGTTGAGTTTACGGCATTTTTGGCTCCGGCTTGAGGAATTGCTGAGGTAAGCTGTTTTGCTGACAGAATAACCGCTTTATATCCATCTATATGACTATGTCTTTAGGCAGTTATTTATTGTTGATGTTGATGCAATATTAACAATGATGTGGACTTGAATTATGTTATGTATATCGTTGATGTAAGCAAAATTTTGTAAGTATTAGTAGATGACTGAGACCCACTTCCAGTAATATGTTTTTATCGACAAGTAGTAGAATCCAGTTGGTGATAAGTTCCATAATATATTATCTGCTTATACATTGACCAAACATGCATTAATAAAAAGACTAGTTTGTCCTCATAAAACATTTTGAATTGTAACAGTAATGAATAATTTATTCGGGATAGTTCTCTCGTTATTTAACTTAATCACAAAGATAAATAAGATCCAATAGACAAAATCTTTCACAAATTATCATCAAATCATATATAACTGAATATATAAACTACCCACAAAGGTGACATTTTGTATAATATTAATTTAGAATGGATGGTATAAACTATAAAGGGTAAAAGGGATTACTTTTTTAGAAATACACTGAGAGGGTGTGCAAAACCTTTATTAATTGACATGTCGATTGGCAGGATGGATAAGGTCACTTTGCCTATTTTAACAGGAGGTAGAACGAATTCATGAATGAAAAGTTGGTACTAAAACACGTGAGATGTACAAATAGGTACATAGATTGTCTAGTGGCTAAGTAATTTAATAAATGAGGACTGGACGAAGGTATAAATCAATGGTTTTAAATATGAAATATTTGCAAAAAATGACCTTTATTACCATCTTGTAACTAAAAGGAAAAGTAATTATCTTAAGAATGTACTTATTAGTGTTTCATGTTTAGATAACAGTATTTTATATTCCCAGCGGGTTGTCTGGCGGATGTCAAGCGATAGCCTCGGTGCTGCTATTAATTATTATAATTTTTTTATTGTTATACCCCGTACCCCGCGGTTTAATCCTCATTTGGAATATTTTCCCTGCCTTTGCAACATTTTGCTGAGGCAGGAAAAATATTCTTCGCTCCTATTAGTCGTAGCGTGATCTTGCATAGCTTATAGCTTTCTCCGAAAAATGGACTATCAAAAACAAAAATTATGTTTCAATTAGAATCAGTAGTTTCTTAAATGAGCGCGGTTAATCAAACAAACAAACTGTTAATCGTGAGTTTGCGGGATCGAGGATATTCTAAATTTTATAATATAAATATATAGCAAAACAAATAAAAAGCAAGAGTATTATTACGTCTATATCTCACGTTGAACGTTCAGAAACAGGTCACGCGATACGGACTCGTCCATTGTGGGCTATTGATGCCAGTCGAGCGGGTAAGCGATAAATGTCGGCCAATTTTGATACCTTTGATGTTATCCTTTGTTTATGTGTGTGTATATGTAGATAGAAGTCAATCGAGTGTTTTTAATTTTTGTTTTATAGCATTAATTGTATAGTATTTGAAAATTTGAAGAATAGATAAACTCGACTGTGTGACGGGATTTAAATCCGTATTACCTGCCTTACCGTGGCAAATCCTTAGGGCTTAGAACTTTGGTCACCTGCGCTAATAAAACTCAATCTAACTTGTCTGTGAGTTTATTCGTTTACAATTTCTTAAGCTTAGGTACACATGTAAATTTGTTTCCATTTATGGGCAAATAAAAGTGAACAAAAGAAATAAACCTGCCCTATTATCATAACCAATAGTATCCATCAACGCAAAGCTCCGAACAAATACACCATTATAGTTATTAAACGTCAAAAAACTAACAAATGTTGACTTGAAAGCGATTTTAAATTACATCGCCGAAGACACGTCAAGCCCAAGATATATTGTGGCGATGGAAGGGGACGGCTGATAAATTGCTATCTGTCCTTGTCACACGATGGCTTCGAGATGTCACGTTCTTTGAGGTTGCTTTTTAAAATTCATTCCAAGAGAAGCATTCTGTTTACTTGTACTTTGCTGTCTTATGTTCTTTTGAAGGCAATTTTACCACAAAGCATCGTATAAGAAGATGTGATAAAATAAATGAAGCAGTATGTACTGTGTATTCTAAGAACAGGTTATAAATTTTAAAGATTAACAGCTGAAGATATTACATTGTTTTAAAAGTACTTAATAGGTTAAAATGAAAAAGCGTAGTTACATAATATGATTACAAATGGACAAATGCGTATTACAATGTTAAATTCCAAATATTTGTAGACTAACTCATATAATTTGTAAATTCAGTGAACCGCAAAGCCCAAAAGATTAAAGAGATTCGTTCTTTAGCCATGAAAGCGTAAAGATAAAATTACCTTCACATTTTTGATAGATATACATACGGGTAATCATATAAGTATTTGTTCAGTTGAAAACAATTTGTTTATACTTTAATCAAATATATGGAAATTGCTCTATGGAACATCTGTTGCACTTACAGATTGCACTATTATGGTATTTTTTAAGACGACACTTAAATGAGGTTGCATAAATTCGAGTAGAAAGGCTTTTGAGCTTTATATGATTCAAGGATTAGGAAGTTGCCTATAAAAATACATAACACTGAGCAGAAACACAGAAAAAGCCCATTATGAAACAGATATAATATATCTATTATTAAAGTGGGACGCTGACTCTTAAGTATTTCGAGTTTGAGACACATTGTAGGCGTAATGATTAAGCAAAATAAAGATTTATTTCCATTATATCTAGTATACAACTGCATATCACGCTTCACTTACTTCCTATGATATGTTTATAGAGTATCTTTACTGATACCAAGTTTACTGTGTCAACAATAATTTCTGTAGTTGCTCGGAGACAGGAAGTTGTGATCCAGTTATAGCCTGATGCCTAGGAGAGATGTAAAGCTATAAATGCTCCATTTATCTAACGTCGTGTCGAATTTTTGTCCCCTGGGCATAAGAGGGTAGATGGAACTTAGTTGCGTTCTATTGTGCTATGATATCTTCTGAGAACACTGTCCTGTTGTTATTGTTTAATTAATGGCATGAAAGCACAGATTTGTAAGCATTTAAAGTCCCATTTATCATTAATAATGCATTGATAATGTTGAAGTTGTTTCACTGGCACATACATCATACAACAGCTATTTGTTGTTTTTTATTTACTAGCTATTTGTCCATTTTGCCCATAAGTAAAAAAAGTTATCTGTATCATTCGGAAAAGATGCCGCTTTCTAATAGAATTTCTTTTTAATGTATCGTAATGTTTTCCAGTTGAATAAATCATTCATTTGAAATTCATTTGAATAATATTTGTATAGATAATTAGCGTATTTTTCAGGTTTAATCTTAAAATCCCTTTCCAGATATAACTCCAAGCTGTCAACGCTCGCACTACCGTCCGTGATCTTCGAGCCCAAGTTTAAAGGGGCTGTGAGGAACTTGGTGTATTCAGACCTGCCGGGGCAACCACCGCGGAGGCAAGAGCTCAGGCACTCGAGGGATCTGAAGGTAAGCTTTTGGAAGTAGTTTAAGTGGGATTTTTGTACATATTATCGGTCAAAATATTAATTGAACTACGTGCAATCTATAAGCTATGTGTGACTTGAATTTGATATAATTTATTTTTGGCTATTAAGTTATGCATGGGTTTTCAACAGATTACAACAGAAAGTATTAATTGTTTAGTTTAAGTATACATTATACATTCACAAAATAACATCCATCAATTCTTACAAAATTTTCTCAAAATCTACATAATACCTTCCCGTAAGCAAACTTCTATAAAACACAAACTTTCCCATTAAACATTAACTGGTTTGTTTCGTCGTGTCAAACGTATCACCTTTAAAATACACACACTTTTACCTTTACCCATATCAACTATTTGATTCAAAGTCTATAAAAGGTGATGCTATATGTAGAAGCAGTCCGTTATTTCGGGGTGACCTCTTGTCTGGTTCGCTATTTAGGCGTAGCTTTGACCCATTTGAATTTACAATTAACGTGCTCATTTCTGTTTGAGAGCTTTTTAACTGCTCCAGTTTCAGTTAAACTGTTTTAATTTAAGTAGTTTGTTAATACACTAGCTTTGGTTACACTGTATTTAAGATCTCGTCAAAATTTATCAGGGTTTTTCCTTCTTTTTGTTTTATTTTGGTAAGGAATGAGGAGCAATTAAAATACAAATTCTGTTCGTAGCTTAAAAGCTTATTTTCCAAATTGTAATATTAATTTGAATTGTGTAAATAAATTACGCGAACTGAGATAAAATTCTTGGAAATACTGTAGATTGGATTGTTTGTGTTCAGTTAATATTTTCTGTACTTGTCTAAATAAATCTTTAAGTCAAGTCTGGTAAATTTACCACTAGGCGGGTTTATATAGAGTGACCACTGACCAGCTTTGCGAAGCAATTTCTAAGCAAAGCAGCTCGATCTGTGTGGTCCTATATAGTTTCATAGAATTTTATAACATCAATAAGCCCTTCCACCCAGAACTCCATGGTCGTAACTCCACACTAACCACTAAACCAGCATACGCAAGGAAGTATCGACTATTAGCCGTAAACCATTGTTAGTTGAAGGGACACGAATGTTCTCGAAAGTTCTGCACCAATAAATATCCTGATAAACCCAGGGAAGATTTAGAAAGGTAGGCCTGAAAAACGCTCGGATCTCGGTTTCGCTCGTAAAGGACCTTTAAGTAAATGTACCGAGGTTATTTTATATATACGTAGATTTGTAACAGATGTTAACACAGCCATTCTTGCGGGATAAAGAACAATTCTTTCTACTTATCATTGAATTTCTAAGATTTTGTTGAGATATAATATGCGCAAATTGGGGTACTTAATCAGTTATAGAGGTTCTGAATAAGACCTTTATTTGGCTATAGTTTTTCTATATTTGCAATTTGCAGAAATATTAAAGATTCAGACAGTAAACTCAATTTTTTTTCATTTGGACTTCTTTTAGAAGCGCTTTTTAATTTTTCATAGAAATTAGGTTTGGATAGCAGTTTCGGAGAAGGGTAGAGAAAAAACTCACTTTAATAACCATTTATATAATTTTCATTAAACAGGACTGTATAAGAATAGCTTGATAAAGCCGTTGCATACTTAACTTAAACCCGAGACACGTACATTAAATAAATCTGAAGTTCCCGTTAATGTCTCCTCCGAGCTATTTCCCTTTGTCTTTTTAGATATACTGTACGGTATTTATTGGGTTGTAGAATTTATATGTATTATTAGATAAGAGCTAGATATAAGGAATTGTTCTGCAATCTGTTACTGTACCAAAATAAAATAAAATAAAATAAAATAAAATATAAATATTTATGGAACTAACTGTTTAAATCCAAGCTATTCTAACGCGTTTTATCGATGTAATCTGTGGATGTAATGTTTGTTGAAATAATCTTACGTTTTTGTTTATATTAGAGTAGGATTTACATAGATGCGTCAGAGTAAATATTCTCGCTTCCAAGTATCGTGAATTTGGGGTGAAATAACATCCAGAAAAATGTCGTTTTTAACTCTTCGTGGATTTTTTTATGTCCTATTAATTAGCATGCTGGCTGAAACGTATTGCCATCTTTATCCGTAACATATTATGTACGATATGTATTAGTAAGTAGCTACCTACTCCTTCCTAGTATTTTCATTAAAATGTGTTACATTTTATTTCCAAGATTACGTAGTTTTTGCTAGAAAAGAAACCGTCTATCCTTACAAATTATATTACGGAATTATTATGAAATGCACTTGGTACTCCTTATTTCAATGAAAACGTGTTTCAATAATTTCTTACGCAGTCTTGATATTCTTTCATGTTTGGAGTTTCGCTTTTCCAAATTCAATAACTCTTAAAAGGATTCGAACTCGGTCAAGAGGAAAGTGATCTGTACCCTTTGTGATGAAATAAAAGGTCATTTTGAAACATTTTACTTTTATAAATATATTGTATTAATATTGAAATTTTTCTAAAACCACAATCCTTTATACATTATTTTATGTATTTTATCTATAGTAATAGGGACTTAAAGTTCTTACAAACACTATATTAGCCCTATTGTCATTTTACCTAAAAAAAAAAATTTTGTATTATAACACACATAACATTACTAATGCAATTAAGGATAGAAGTAAGTATTCACAGTCAGAAGAAAAATACGAATAGCGATTTAGTATGGTATCTAGTGTAAAGCAAAAGATATCACATTCCACAAAATATAACATAAGTTTTTTTCTCTTTCGCAAATTCAAAACAGTATTATCTAAGAAATATGAATTAAAGAGATAAATTGTTTCCATTCTGAAACTATTTCATAGATGAAGATATGAAGATAGGTTTGTTTACCGACCCTTAAAAACTTGTTCGTCCACGTAATAGCATTTTAATGGGCCTTTTACCTTCGCCCTTATAGAAACGATGTGAGTAATTGACGGAACTGTCATATTTTATCGAATATTCACGTTATAACTACGTAGTTATTTCTATTGGTGAAGTAATGTGTGGTAACAACTGTTTATCAAATATTTGGTACATCGTTAGTTAAAACAACATTTAATTTGTTCACATGAAATAAACTATTATAAGTTATTACTATAATAATATATTGGTTACTGGCTTTTCGCCCCTGCAAGAGTTGTTTAAAACATAACAAATTATATACTAAAATCTTCCTTTTGAATCACTCTATTTAAAAATGCATCCAAATTAGTTGCGTAGTTTTAAATATTATCAAAGCAAACATAGAGACAGACAGCGAGAAGCGACTTTGTTTTATGCTATGTAGTGATGATGAGAAGCAGTCAAAAGTAAGAATGTGGATGGTGATCCCGTCTCATAATTGATTAGTATTAGTCGTAATATAGTTATAGTTATTATACATATAATTGATATCATATCTTATATACGGATAACTTAACATAAATAAAGCGGCTTGTATCACATAAATGAGAAATGTTGTTTTTAAAAAGTATTTAAAACAAATATCGAAACTCTCGGGTTAATCCTCCAACAAAGGTTCACCTTGCCGAGATTGAAATTGATCGGAGTTGCTTAATTAATGAAAAATTGCTGTTTTAAGTATGTACTTTTAATGAATCACGTTTTCTGTGTTGATTATAATACTAGCAGTGAGCGTCCGGTTTCGTTCTCTAGAAATTGTCTTTATTATTTAGATACTAAAAAGTCATCTCAATGTGGAAATAAAGAATCTTTCTCAATTGTTTTAAATACTAAGAAGATGTTGGGATAAAAGATAACGAAGTTTCTTATTTATTGGCTGAAATAGAGTAAGTAGAAGATTTTATCGTTTGTAATGTAATATCGAAAAAGTTTGAATAAGACAGCTATTTCAAATGAAATGAAACTAAGATAATTTCTGATATCGAAAAGAAATTGAAAACAATTGTTCGTTCACAGACAAGTAGCGAACAACATCGATTTATGCTGACTTAAATATCATACGTCTGTCAAAACTCTTACGGTACACACCTGTTGCTATTGTCGAAGCGTTTTTAAAATCACAAATTTGATTATATCATTATAACTGCCGTTACATCACTTGTAGTACTTTTGAAGAACACAGTGAACAACTATAATCAGTGATTAGACTCCGTATTGTGGCTAAAAACTAGAAGATTTATTTCACGCTTTGGCCGTTATTAATCTTATTGAAGGTAGGTGAATAATAATTTATAATTGGAACGACCTTCACCTTCACCTTCTGTCACTCGCATTTGGCATATGTCATATCTGAATGATATTTGTGCAAAGAGAACGGACTAGGGAGACGTAGTGTTGCCATACTAAGAAATTTTGCCCAATTTTGTGGAAAATCAATTTCTACCTGATATAAATTAACAATGGATTGCGGGAAGTGTAAGAAGAATATAAATGATAAAGATATGATAAAATGCAATTCTTGTGATATGTTTTTACATTATCAATGTGCTAATTTATCGGAAAGTGAATTTAAAAAAATACTTCCAATGAATAAAATTAAATGGAAATGTCTATTATGTAAATCTAAAAAACAAGGATTGCTTAGTGGGTCTTCTTCCCCCAAAGAAAACAGTGCACCGACACAAATTCTCAATATGAACTCGCAAACGCTTATGCAGTATTTCGACGAAAAATTCGAAAGTTGGCAACAAAAGTGGCGGGACGACCTCCATGCAGCAATTCGGGAAGTATCCTCATCATTTAAAAGTGATATAGAAAGGCTAGAGACGCGGTTACTGGAGTCGGAGCTACGTATTACGGAACTGGAACAAGAAATAAAAACATCGAAATCTTCTATCCAGCCCGATTTATCACAAGAGAATACCCAACTTCGCGCAGACCTGAAAAATCTTCAGTCTAAGTTCGATGACCTCGATCAAGCTTCCCGCAGCTGTAATGTAGAAATTCAAAATTTACCCGAGAAAAAATCTGAAAACCTCATTCACCTCTCCATCGAGGTTGGTAAATTGTTAGGTATAAACATTACCGAGGCAGATATAAGATCGGTACATCGTATAGCTCCTGGTCCTACTGGTTCTCCTAGTAATCGCCCAAAAAATATTATCCTTCAACTCAACACCCGAAGACTACGCGACGATATAATAGCTGCAGCGCGGGCGCGCCGCACCCTCATGGTCTCGGCGCTGCTGGGCACACCAACATCTGCCTCTGCTGCCACAGCCGTCTCCCAAAATGCACGGTTCTTCATAAATGAACATTTAACGCTTAAAAATAAAATTTTATTTCGCACCGCTAGGCATCAGGCTAAAGCTAAAAATTATAAATATGTATGGGTGAAAAACTGCTGTATTTTGGTTAGGAAATCTGATGAATCGCGCGTTATACATATACATAACAGCAGTGATATAAACAAAATAATATGACTATGTTATTCAAATTTATTGTTTACATTTATAATTTTTATATGTTATGTTTATAATATTTTCAAAGGTGTTTCAATTTTCAATTGGCATTTCAATTTTGTGTTGAAACTGAGAAGCATGAAAACATATCTTAATCCCAAAACAAAAACTTACTTATTTTTACTTATACATTACTTCTGTTTCAATAATGCATTACACTAAATTAACTATTTTTTACCAAAATTGTGGCGGCTTAAAAAGTAAAATTATGAAATTAAAATTAAGCTTACTTACTTGCAACTATGATGTTATCATCCTGGTTGAAACTTGGCTGTCTACTTCCATCTTTGACTCAGAGTTACAGACTGACACTTATTTTACATTTCGTAGGGACCGAATTTTGAGCTCAACTGGTAAGAAAGGGGGCGGAGGCATATTAGTATTTGTAAAAAAGTCCATAGACGTCTTGAGACGACTCGATTTAGAGGCTCACGATCTTGAGGAGATATTTCTACACTTTCCTTCATATTCTAACTTACTTTTATGTGCTTGTTACATTCCCCCGGCTTCCAAAGCTTCAATATATGACAAATATTTTTATAAACTGCATGATATTTATATGAATGGTATATTCTCAGATGTTGTTTTACTTGGCGATTTTAATTTACCTTATCTTAGCTGGTTGCCTAATCTCCCCTCTTTACACCCAATCACTTCTGATACAGATGTGTCTAAATTATTAACTTATACCATGGCTTTTCTGAACATGAAACAATTCAACATAATTTTAAATGAAAACAATAGAATACTTGATCTCATTCTCTGTACTCTTGATGAAACTAGTGTTAGTATTGCAGATGATCCTTTACTAAACCCAGTTCCACATCACCCTCCCTTGGAGGTAACATTATGCTTTTCATATCATGTGGACTATATGTGTAGTTCTCCTAAAATAAAAAGAAATTTTTATAGTGCTAATTATGATTTAATTAACAAAGAATTGTCAAACATAGATTGGAAATCTCAAATTGGTCAACTTAACTCCGAGGCTGCAGTTGAATATTTCTATAAAGTTTTAAATAACCTTATTGAAACACATGTTCCGGTCATTAAACCAAAATCAACTCACTACCCTATATGGTTTTCCAGACCTTTAATCTCTACTCTCAGGCGTAAAATAAAAATATGGACACGCTGGAAAACCTATAGTTCGTTACGGGACTATCAAGAGTTTAGTTTACTTAGAAACAGAGTTAAATTACTGATTAAGAACTGTTATACAAAATATATAGAAAGCGTGGAGAATTCACTTCGGGACAATATCAAACACTTTTGGAAATATACATCAGACTTAAAGGAAACCAATTCTGGATATCCTAAAGTTATGAAACTATATGAAAACACATCTAATGACCCCATTATAATATGTAATATGTTCTCTACATACTTCAAGTCAGTATTTGAACCGTTGACTCCTGGAGCATACAACATTGATAATCACTTGCATTCAGACAATGCCCACAGCTCACTATGTTTAAATCACATAACACTTTCACAGTTTGATATATATAAAGCACTAACAGACCTTGACCCTAACAAAGGCCCTGGTCCTGACAACTTAAGCCCTATTTTCTTGAAAAAACTCAGTAAAACTTTATCGGTACCTCTCGAGATTATCTTCAATAAATGCCTCATAAATGGTGAATTCCCTAGTCACTGGAAAAAAGCCTACATAACACCTGTATTTAAATCTGGCTCAAAAGATGATATAACAAATTACCGTCCTATCTCAATTCTTTCAGTTATCTCAAAAGTGTTTGAAAAATTGGTCCACCACCACATATCTACCAGCCTTAAGCACACTATTATTGAAGAACAACATGGCTTCGTTAAGGATAGGTCTACACTTTCTAATCTTCTTGTCTTCACCAACTTTCTTTTCAATGGTTTGGATAAAAAGGCTCAAATAGAGACTATCTATACAGACTTTCAAAAAGCTTTTGACAAGGTGGATCATCTTTTACTATTAAAAAAGCTGTCCTATAATGGCATCAAGGGCAATCTTTTTCGATGGTTCTCCTCATACTTACAGAGTAGAGTCCAAGTTGTTGTTATGAACGGTTATATGTCGTCGTCTGTAGTTGTTTCATCTGGTATTCCACAAGGGTCCATCCTTGGGCCCTTATTATTTGTCCTATTCATAAACGACATTTCGTCATGTTTTCAAAACACAAAATTTCTCTTGTACGCAGATGACTTAAAAATTTACTCCTCTGTGTCAAGTGAAAGTGACATATGTCTAATTCAGGAGGATCTCGATAGACTGTCAAATTATTGCCAGAATAATAAATTATTTCTTTCACATAACAAATGTAAACATATGCGTTTTACAAAAAACATTAAAATTATACCGTCAACATTTAAATTGGGGGATCACACACTTGACACCGATACATGCATACGTGATTTAGGTGTTTTCCTAGACACTAAACTAACATTAGATAATCACATAGACTACATTATAAAAAAAGCTTACCGTATGTTGGGCTTTATCAGCCGTATAACAAAAAAATTCAGGCATAAAGAAACATTCATTTATCTATTTCAAAGTTTAGTAAGATCGCAACTTGAGTACGTTTCGCCCATATGGAATCCCTTCTATGACATTTACAAAAGTAAATTAGAAATGGTTCAAAAAAAATTCTTACGGTCTCTTAACTTCCGTCTACATTTGCCTCGTTGTTCTTATGATAATCTGTTGGTCAGGTACAATATGATGTCCCTGTCTGACAGGCGCTCATTAAGTGACGCACTTACTCTCAGAAAAATTTGCTTGGGTGAAATCGATTCTCCATATCTACTCGAGTCATTGTACTTTCGGGCCCCAACAAGACCTTGTCGTTCCAAAAATCTTTTTCACGTAGGGCACACAAGAACTAATGCCGGTCAACGAGCGCCACTCCATAGAATGTGTAATTTGCATAATTCTCTACTTAATGACACTGATATGTTTTCATGCTCTAAAATTAGTTTCAAGAATAATTTAAAGAAGTTGTTTATTTAATTAATAGCAGGAGTTGTTAAGATAACTGTTTGCTGTAGATTCTGATTTGTTTTGTTATTTTATGTATTTAATATGTACACAGTGAGACGTTGAGGGTGCAATTTAGATTTAATAGCCGAATGTTACAATAATGTTATCTTATTATGTTTGTAATTGTACCTGTGTGTTCTCCAAATAAATAAATAAATAAATAAATAAATAAATAAATAAATAATGAGAATACACAATATTACGAACATACAATGTTACGGGCATGTAGGATTTTTGTAGTAAATATATTTTTAGTAAGTATTAGGTATATTATACAGTTTCAAAATTGATATATCTTTTTAACAGGAAAAGCATAATTAAGACCCTTGTAAACAGAATATCTTTATTCTGCTACATAATTATATATTTTCCCTCTTGTAGAAAAGATTTTCTAAAAAAAAAAGCTCTACCATTTACTTACAGAGTTCAAAAAGAAAAAACTACATGCGATAATTAGAAACTCCAAGCCAATGTCATTATATAAATTGAATCTGAACCTCTAATAAAGTTATTAAAGAAGGTAGTTAGGCGTAAAATATTCAATCTAGGTTGTTAGCTGCCTAGGGTTGTTTCGTTACTGTAATACCCTGCCCTGTACAATTTAATATTTGTTTAATTAAACCACTCGTTGCTTTTACTATATAAGTATAAGCTCGATAAATTAAAAATGTAAGAACTGTTTTGCAATTTTTGTTACAATTTAACAAAAAAAACTCAATCGACTTTAAAATTTATTTTATCATTATCATATACGTTTTTTTTAATATCAGGGACCATGGTTAATGCAATCATTATATTATGAATTTGCCAGTCAATTCAATTCACGGTATAAACTGACTGGAAATAAGAGGTCATAGTATCATGCCCCTGGTAATCCTGGCCGTAACCGAGGACATTCACTAGAAATTTAGTTTCTAAATGTACTTATAAATTATAATACTCCTTTAAAAATAGTCTCTTATTTGCTTGATAATTATTTTTAATCTTATTTGCCTTGTTCAAGAAATTAATTATAATATGATAATTTAGACGATAAATAAACGAAACAAGATTCGAAATTAAGAAAATTGTTCGAAGGAAAAAGACAATTAGCTGATATTAAATTCTATAGAATATAATAAAACATTCTCAATACAATAAAAGACATGTAAAACTAAGGACCAGTTTAACAATTTGCTAATAAATAAACAGTTCAGGACATTTTTCACACACGGCACGATCTGGATCCCATACCTATGCTTTCGCTTGTGTTATATGGAAACCAAATGGCTGATAAACATACATATAATTATAAAGTTAAATAAATACTTATATAGATAATTAACACCCCGACACAGGGCAAATATCTATGTCCTTCACACAAATATTTGCCCCGGGTGGGAATCGAACCCACCAAGGCAAGGCCACTACCACACAACCAAGCCAACCGGTCAGTCAGTAATGAAGTCACAGATAGGATATTTCATACTTTTTGATATGAATTTTCACGCATTTTAATTGAGCCTATTAACATCTACAGAATG
Organism: Colias eurytheme; assembly: GCF_061535395.1. NCBI lineage: Eukaryota > Metazoa > Arthropoda > Insecta > Lepidoptera > Pieridae > Colias > Colias eurytheme. The sequence goes on along the minus strand of NC_142997.1, from coordinate 1,170,977 downwards.
CGTATTTTGTCATTCTTTTGTTTCAAATTATACAGTTATATGGTTTTGGTGACGTTTTCCATCTAATTGGTTTTTACGAATGTTTTCATTTGTTTGTTGTTTGAGCAACATTAAAACAAAAATTTACCGTGAGTTGGGAGCTTATTTCTCAACTTTCGAAACAAAAGTTTAAGCTTAAGCGCAAACACGTGAGATGACACGTGTCTATTTATTTATTTATTTGGTCAGTAAATTATTAACGAATAATTCCTAGAACTTGTGAATGTGTTAAAACATACAATTGTATGTGTTTATAGATAAACTTATTGAAAGAACAAACATCTTCAAAGTGGTTTGTTTATAAAACGTCTGAAAAACGAACTATATACGTATAGCTGAATCGTAGAACAAATGTTTTTATTTCCGGTTAGTTCGTCTGAATATATGTATAGACAACTTTATTTTACAAAATCATCCCTACAAAAATATTACACTTGTATGCAATTTGTACAGGTATCGTATAGGTTACGTAGTTTAGAAAAAAAAACGCGAAATGCAAGCGAGCAAAGCGCGGAAAGCCAGCTTTAAATAAACAAGAAAATTATTGCTTGAAATAAATTTTCATAAACTGTAGACATGTTTAACATCTCTTTGCTATAAGGCAATAAAGGCTCGATGGAACCTCATTGAAAATTCAATATCGTCGGCGGATAGAATAAACAGTGATGGGAAAATAAACCTTGTCCGCGAAATTAGATTTTAACAAACAATGTTAAATATTATATCGTCCAAACATTTGATAATTAAAATTATATATTGTGATAAGTAGGTATATTAAAGTTGAGATATAATGTTTGTGTATTTTGGAACGTTTTATACTATTTATCTAATATTTAATATCTTGTACGAAGTTTAATATCATCTGAAGAGTAGGTAATATGAGTCTGTATAAACAGATGAAATATTCCATCATGTCTTGTTAAAGAGTATAATAATTAATATCTTCAAGTGACGGCATTTAAATATTTAGAAAAGAACCAGAATGATTTATTATAAAAGATAAAATTATAGTAACATACAGATTATAAATTCAACTAGACTGCTATAAAATATCACACCAAACTTATCAAGCAGAATCGCAAAGTATTTTGTTCAATTCCATCGTGAAGTCGCAAGGCAGTTAAGAGCGTCATAACGTTCATGTCACAGACAACGGCAGTGCCTTCGTAAAGCTGAACATCTGACGTACCGCGTCGCTAATGGCTGGGAGACATGTATACCTGTGACATGACTCGTCACTCATGTGGTACTTTTTTACAACTTTTTTAAGAAAAATTGTTTGAAAAGTTGACTTAAATATTTAAAGGATTAAAATGTTCGAGTCACGTGTATTGTATTTTTAAATGATTTCTCAATGAGGTTCTTAATTCTCGAATATTTATTGAAGTGAAAACTTCTTAAGCGGCGTTGGGTATAAAAACTTAAACTCGCGTCAGAACGCGTGGCCGGATCGAAAAAGCGTAAGACGGATGTTTTTTTTTTTTTTTCAGACCTTATATTCCATGCGTAAGACGGATACCATTCCAAAATATCAAACATGCTGAACGTTAATAATCAAGTTTTCACTTTTGCCGGCACTCTCGGAGTGCAACCTGTCTTTTTTTTTACTAACTTTCCACGCCCGCTTTGTATGAAGCTTTACAAATTATATTACACTAAAATGTACTTAAACTGTAACTACATTTACTGCCTGAAATAAATGAATTAATGAAATATATAAAAATCTTCCTCTTGAATGATTCTATCTTTAAAAACACCATATATAAATCCGTTGTGTAGTTTCAAAAGATTATTATGTATTACGTATATAGGGACAGATAAACAGAGAGCGGGAAGCGACTTTTATGTGATGATTCATAATTATAATTTACCGTTAAATGTACAACAAAATTACATTTTTCATAACATTACATAGTCAACATTAATGCTTATCTCATTCTGGCGTTATCGTGCAAGTTTATGATCCCATTACAGAGATTATCATACAGCCTCCTATAAACTGTTCCGGGTCTAACACATGGGAGGAGCTATTGAAAATTTTACGTCCATACCGAATATTGACAGACGGTCGGGCGCTACGCCAATAATGAAAGTTGAAATATAGGGCACAACGTTATGTTTACCAACGTACGGTTTTACTTAAATATTTCAGAGTCAACAGTTCTCTCAGATGCGGGTAATTGTTTTAAATTGTATGTCTTCAATTCGTATATAATTTAATTGATGTTATGTAAGTGGTGATAAACTATTTTAATTATTATGTTCTTAACTCTTTATTTCCAATATCGAATGTAATAATTTTTGTTATTAAATCTTTTTTAAATGGGGCTAATCTAAAGCTTACGATAGTGAATCTATTCTCATAAGAATGTTATGTTCACAATAGGAATGGATGTTCTATTGTAATGTTTATGAATATACTTTGTTGTGTGTTATATTATATCCAAATTAACAAGCTAGTCTACACAATATAATATTTTGTAGCAAGAATAATGTAGTAGCAATATGAAAACAATTTCGTTATCTCGATGTACGTTTTGGCTGACAGAGTCACAAACTTGCCAAATAGGTCAAAAGAATTCTTCAAATAAAACTATTTTAGGACGCGTACCATTTTATAAATGTGTTACTGAAACATGTCATGCTATTGAGGCTTTTACTATTTGTTTGGTCTATTTCGGCTTAGATACAAATGTTTTCTTAAGCTTGACGCTATAAAATATCTGTTTCATAACGCTATAAAATATTATCTATTTACGTGTTATGTAAACTAAAAAAAAAAAGACGTGTGGTACTCGGGGACTGCCGCGGTAAAGCTATTGCATAGCATGCCTTCAAGCTACACCTCCGAGCCCGTCGGAGTGGGGATCGTGAGGTTTTTTCGTTACGGAATTTCTCGATTCGGTCCCCGCGCTAGAAGCTATGCAATAGCTTAAAAATAATGCGTGTAAAGCAACTACAAAATAAGGTATAGGAACCGCAAATTTATACAAATGTAGTTGAATTATTGTTGAATTTACAAATTTGAGTAGTAATTGTTTAAAAGCTTTTGTTGGAATAAGCGGGCGATTTAATTTCAATGAAACTCTGTATGTTTCCACGACCTACGCAACGCCTACGTACACTACGTAGCTGTTATATCGTCGTAGCTCCCGTAGCAGTGCTACGCGGAAATTTTAAGCATGGGAGGATAGTTGAAATACAATTTCGTCGTTAAAATGTAATTGGAATTTTTTTTGGACGAATTTGAATTTAAATATATCGTGTACACTTTCAAATTTTAAATTCCATATTGTCTCGAATATTTTCTTGTGATTACATTGATATTGTTTCGTCTTTTATAATTTATTTTTTAGTAGAGTAACTCTATGTCATGATGTTTATTTTTTGGGTATTATGAAGGCACATGACGTGATGGATCATTCTACAGGTTACAACTTTTTTCCATCAGATGGGACGCAGGATTTACCTTGAGTTGTTAAATTTGTATAAGTGACCTTTTTAAATAGAGAATACGTTGACGCATGGGTCTCAGTCGCAAGCTTACGGCTATTGTATAGAAATGAATCGCGGTTATGAAAGACTCCCTTCTACCATTCTATAACTGATATCACTTTCTCCTTAGTCATCTATGAGTGTGTGTGTATGTATATATGTGCATATCTGTGTACAAGTGAGTATATGCAATATGTGTGTGTGTATATAATAGTATATAACGGGAAAGGGATACGAGCGTGACCCAATTCGAGACAGAGCATGCTCTTGTACACTTTCACTGCGGAAGATTGTCGCATGGTGTGGGCGTCAAATAATGATTCGTGCTTGCAATGATATTCGTGACCTAACATTATTAACTTAGCGACGTGCTATTTGGACCTTGTGAAAGGATTTTGATAAAATGCTGAATAAAAAGCTATTATTTATAGAGTAGTTAATGGAGCCTAAGTGTTTCGTCTTTGAACGTATTTCGCAACAATTCATGGAAATGGCTTAGAATAATGTGAGCGACCTAATTTGTATATGGCTAAGTGAGAAATAAAAGCTTTACTTTATTATAATAATGGAAATTGGCTCTTTAAAAAAAGGTAATAAATTAACGAATAAATTAGCTTATCTTTATTTATTGATCAATAAATTCGACATTTTACTTGTTTCGGGCTATAAACTTTATTAATAATAAGGCTTTGTCTAGAATAGGAATAATAAATAGTACCTATAATTTTTTTTATTTCAAATTCGATTAACAATAACTGTTACAATTGAGTCTAACGAACAATTCTAGTTATGCAATATGAAATTCAAATTGCAGCTTGCTATTATAGCCTATACTTATACTTGACTTAAGCAAGTATAAGTATAGGCTATAATAGCAAGATACAACAATTGGTGGGAAGATTCAATCGGTATAATTTATAAAGCGCGTCACACACGGTGAAGATACTATAATATTTTTTTATATTACAGTATCTTAAGGTATCCGGTATCAGCGTTCTGACCACCATCCTGTTACAAATGACCCGAAACACTGACACAAAATTTCGGGTCATTTGTAACAGGATGGCGGTTCTACAGGGGTCTTAGTACGCAATGACAAAAAGAAAAATGATGGTCAGAAAGCTGATACCGGATACCTTAAGATACTGTAATATAAAATATTACAGTATCTTAAGATAAAATATTATAGTATCTTCACCGTGTGTGACGCGCTTTATAAATTATACCGATTGAATCTTCCCACCAATTGTCAATAATATAACAACGTAGGAAGTATTAAAATTGAAAGATTCTGAATTTGATTGGGTACAAAAACACATACAACCTTGAACACCTTAAATCCCACACGATCGGGACTTTCCTTGAAATACAATAACCTTATTTAGTAACAGTATGTTAGCCTGTTTTCGTTAACATCATATCATAGAGTCGTATAATAATCCTCAGGTTATAGCCCATATAACGATCCTTCACTGCGTCGTTAGGATGTTCATAAATACATTTATTACGTAAAATATAGACAGTTAAAGTTCGCTAATAATGTACAATGTCATCATTAATAAAGTGTACTAAGAAATCATTTTGAAAGATTATTTATAACTTATTTTATGATGACGAAGCTTTGGTAACCATTTTTGATAGTTTTGTTGTTACCTTAGTGAATTGGGAATTACGTAAAGAACTCTTGGATAATTTTCCTCTGGTAGTGCTGTATTTGTTTAGTCCCACTACACTTTGAGATACTTCCCTTGTGGATAAATATCTTGATCATAATTGATCGGAATAGAGCGGTGACTTCAGTTAAAATGAGAGGCTCTTATGAATATTTCCTGTCTATATACAATTTTTGTTATAGAGTCCATTTGTGAATGAATGCATGACTAATTTACATTAATATCCAAATTCCAATTGATAACTATCTTTTACATACTGCACCATTACGTGCTCGTAAATACACTATTAAACTCAAACAACATGATACAACATAAGAACAGCTTGATTTGTTTCTATATATTTTTCATTATTTCTGATACGTTCAACTATAATGGGCTTCAACGAGTCATGAAAATCTATTTATAATTATTAAATTATTTAATCGGAGATCGGGCTACAATGATCTGAAACAAATTTTAAACAGATCTAATCAAAAGTTTTCGTTGAAAGTGTCACAAACCATCCATACTTTCGCATTTAACGTTAACAACAACGAGAATTAAACACACCAGTAAAATCTTACAGCTCTATTTCTAATAATATAAGGACTTATCAATTTGTTGGTAATAATAACGCATTACTCCAATCGTCAACAACCAATGCAAACCACTCAGTTATCAACGATAGTCACAATAATGCATTGTTCCAGTCGTCCCGCATAACCAACGCGAGCGGGGACGCGTGCGAGCGGCGCGATCCGTGCCAGCATGGCGGGGTCTGTATTAGCACGGACGACGGGCCCATATGCGAGTGCCGGGATGGAGATTATGAAGGCGCTTTTTGTGAACGAGGTACGTAGCTGGTTGATATGCTCTCTAATGGGATGTGTTTATTTGTTAACAATACAGAATTACGAGTACCACAACCGGAGGCCCCAAAATGACGAAATTACTTTTTAAAACTACATTTAATTAATTTTAACATACTATAATACCTGCATGATGCAGACCGACGTTATATTCTAACAATGTAATGTAATTGTAAAGTTCTTAAATACAAAAAGCAGCAGCTAAGGAAATAAGTATTTATAAGGTATTTACAATATTGTGCGTGTGTGTGAACATGTGAGTTCTTTAAATCGATTTTATCTAAATGAGAGTGGGATATTCAAATATACGTTATTAAAATATGTTAATATACTCATTTATTATGCAAGTTCTCAAGGTGAATATTGTAACAATTTATACAAAAGGGAGGTACTTTTAGTTTTTCATACATTAAGATAGGGCGTCGCGAACTTTTCTTTTGCGCAACATAAAAAGTTTTCCTTTTATCTTAAGTTCTTCTTGGATCTGTTACTTTTGCTCGGGATTTACATTTCTTTTGAGTTATTTGAAGCTATGTTCTAAGAAGGTGACAAAGACTATAGAAATTAGTTTATTTTAATTGCGTACTTTAAAATATTGCTATTTTCATAGAAACTCTACTGTAATAATGAATCTAATTCAAGAAGTTTTTATATCTATGTATAGGTAGGTGACTTTCTTTAAAACAAAAAACCTCTAAGTGACCTCTAAGATACAAAGTACGTTAGTTTTAAATGAGAATTGAGTATCTATGATTTCAGACGAGTATCTCTCGATTCCCTATGAATATATAAGCTTATTGATAAAACGATGTTTTACAATTTAACTATACATATATAATTTTGACAACAATTTATTTATCTATAGCGAGCTATTAAACCTAAGTGCTTTACAGAATGCACGTGCAATATAACTAAATAGTTAGTGTGTGTACCTATATTCTCAAGTGGAGATGCAATTCGATCTATGTCTTGAGGAGATTAGAGCTTAAATTACACTGTAATTGCTTTTGGAAGATTTGAAATATACGTGTACGTATTCTTGGTATTCGAGGATATCAGTATGAAACCTAGGTAACTGACTATGTTGAGATAATATGTGTCTAGTATATACGTACAATATCCATAATCTATACTAATACATATTATGTATAAAGCTTAAGAGTGTGTTTGTTTGTTTGTTTAAACGCGCTAATCTCAGGAAATACTGATCCGATTTGAAAAATTCTTTCGGTGTTAGATTGCCCATTTATCGAGGAAGGCTATAGGCTAAGGCTATCATCACGCTAAGGTCAACAGGAGCGGAGCAATGCGGTTGAAACCACGGAGCACAGCTATTACATAAGTAAATACCTACATTTATTACACATAAAATACAAATTACTTGACAACCACGATGTTTATCAAACGGTTCAATATCAGGTAGCATTTAGATTTTAGAATGTGATAGTTTTCGAATGTGGTAATAAAATAAAATTCTATATTTACTTTATTACTACGAAAATCGTTTATTGTCCTATTAAACAGCAACCAGCAACAATCAAATTAGAACCGTATCGATTCGAATTACATTTTGCGTTAATTTTTAAACTGAAGTTTTATAATTTGAAATTACTACTACATTATTCAATCGATAATTTAACAAGGAATATTTTACACATTTCCATCTGGATTTTACAGCTCATTTTCGCTAAGTCCTAGTTAAGTGCACTCAGATCTGAGCTTGAGTGTGGCGTGATGTTGGACTATTACATTCACGGTTTTAGTGCGAAATGCACTGCTGACTCTAGTTAAATTGCTGAACATTTGCCATTCTATTTATGCATGTAAATACTCTTTTATTTTGTGGATAAAGTGCTTTATGTTCTGAGTGTCGTTTTGCAATTAATAGGTGGTTAATAAGGTTGTTTTAAACGTCACGTCGTTTTCCTATTTCTAAATTCTTGAGCAATTATTATTATACCGCAATGGCGTAGTTAAACGTATGTATTGAATTTTTTTTTCGGATTGCTACAAAAAATTGTAATCTGAAGTTGTAACCATGATTGTTGATTCATTTTAATGTCTTATACGATAACGAGGTTTCTGTTATCCAGCACTAAAATATTTAATAAATGTTTCCAGTGTGTAAACATACACATGAAAAACAGAAAGGAAGTATCAGTGTAGTTAGATACTGAAAGATGATCTATAATGAAAAGTTGTCTGTATTAAAATTCCATACCTTCAAAGCAAATGTATTAGTGCAATACAAGTGAAGTGCTTCTAGGGAAATGATCTTTAAATCTTTTAAATAAACCGAAGCCACAAGAAATGGAGTGAAGTTTCGTAATAAGAGTTGCAATGTTGTTCCCATAGCTGTACGGCTCCTTCATAAGTTTAAGCGTGTTTCATTAAAGTTAATAGTAAGTTTGAGTTATGTGCCTGAGTATGGCCCGTGTGCCTGCAGGTGCAACTAATGTGCACGGAACATTACCTGCACTGTCGGGATAAATCATCTTGCGAGATTTCAGCATTATGTGGGAACTTTAATTATATTATACGGACAGTTTTAATAATAGTAATTTGATAAAACTATTTATTTATTTATTTATTAATTCTTTATTGCTTGCTATTAGAAGTTACAGAATAAAACTTAACCTAGGAATACATTCAAACAATTGGCGGTCTTATCGCTATGCAGCGATTTCTTCCAGACAACCAGACGTGCGGAGGGAAATTAAATTATAAATAAAATAAATAAATAAACGTTTATTGTCAACATAACACAAATACACCAGAGCATGAGATTTTACACAATATAGGCATTTAGCAACACACATATAATACAAACATTAAATTATTTATCATCAATAAGTAATTATTATCATCAAAAAAAAAAAAAAAAAAAAAAAAATGTATTCATACTATAATGTGGGAAGGTACTGGGCATTTTCACGTTGACAAAAGGGACCAACTCAGTATTCGGCACGAATGATAGTAAAACCATTCGTGCCACTGATTTTCAGTGGCCCCTAATGACACTTGGAGTTGACAATTACGAAATACAAAAAAAATAAGAATAAAAATAAACGAGATTGAAACAACAGCAAAATTAAACTAATAAAACACGTCACTAACAATACTTACAATTAAACGAGTATCAGAAATGAGAGAGAAAAAAAAAAAATACAATTAAAACAACCAAAGAAAAGTAAAGAAGGTCTAAAAACAAACAAAAACTTTTTAAAGCGTACAAAAAAAAAAAAAAAAAAAAGAAAAATAACAATAAAAAAACAGTAGCATATTAGAATAAACTAACGGAAACTAATATTTTATGAAAATCAAACACAGGAATCTATATGAAAAAGGAACTAAGGAATTACTTTCAGTGCCACCAAGGCCTTCAAGAAGCTGAGATCAATAAGTAATTACGATATTTTATACGGAAGTTTTCTTTATTGCGCAATTGGCGCAGTGGTGGTGGAAGATTATTCCAGCACATGGTGGCACTGTAGCGGAAACTACCCCTGAACGCTGCGGAGTGGTGTCTAGGAATGGCTAGTTTTTGGAATGCAAATCTTGTTTCATAGTTTTGGGCACTGCGCTCACCCATCCAAGCAAGTTTAGTATATAGATAAAGTGGAACTTTGGCTTGCATTATTCCGAAAAGAAGTGTGGCAAAATGTAAACGCCTACGCGCCTCCATGTTTAAAAGTTTGGCACTCTTAATGTATGGACTGACATGAGTTCGTGGCGGTATATTCCAGCAATAACGTGCACAAGCGTTTTGTACACGTTGAATTGCTGATTTGGTCCGTGAGAGCAATCTAGGCCCATACACAGTATCAGCGTAGTTGAACTTGGACAGTACAAGCGCATCACAGAGGCGAATGCGAAGAGATGTGTCAATGTATTTTCGTATTCTATATAGAGTTTTTAAGCGATAAAAGCAATTGGAAATAGTAGTGTTGATGTGTTTCTCGAATCTTAAGTTCTCGTCAAAGATTATACCTAAATTTCGAGCCTCGTGTACTCGGTCAATTTTTCTGTCTTTAATTATTAAATTTATGTCATATTGATTAATTTTGTTTATTATATATGGATTACCTAAGATCATAAATTTTGTTTTGGATGGGTTAAGAATAAGTGAGTTACGTTCAGACCATGTATTTATATCCTTTAAATCAGAATTTACTCGAGTAATTGCGTCAAGAGTTTGATTAGGATGAAATGAGTAGTATAGTTGTATGTCGTCTGCGTAAATTTGATAGTTACAGTTTTTAATCATATTTACAACATCTGCACTGTACAATATAAATAAGAGAGGGCCTAAAATTGATCCCTGAGGAACACCTCTAAGGACACTACTAGTATTCGAGAGTGACCTGCTTCCGTCTTCTTTTAAGACTGAGACAGTTTGAGTACGATTGCACAGGTAACTGTTAAACCATTTCACACTATTCTCATCTAACCCGTAGTATACAAGCTTACAAAGTAGCAGGTTAATGTCGATTGTGTCAAAAGCCCGAGAATAGTCTAACAGTAGCATGATTGTGCCCTTTCCATCATCTTGAGCGCATAACACGTTATCAACAACGTCCATGAGTGCCGTAGCAGTACCTCTATGCTTCCTAAAGCCAGATTGTTGCTCAGGTAAGATGTCATGTAGTTCCAGGAATTCTGTTAATTGTTTGTGAACAAGCTTTTCTATAACCTTTGATAAACAAGGAAGCACACTAATAGGTCGGAGATCTTTCAGGCTATCTGGGTGGTTATTTTTAGGTATAGGATAAACTATTGCTTGACGCCATGAGTGTGGGAATGTATGAGTCTGGAAAGATGTATTTATTATACGGGTTAAAGTAGGCAGCGAATTAGGCAAGGTGAGGAGAAACATATCTAACGAGATATCGTCAACGCCTATAGCTTGAGATTTGATCTCATTCACAGTTTTAAGTACGGTATTCTCGTCGACAAGCTTGAATTTAAATACAGAGTCATTGAACCTATGAGACTGATAGTAGGTAAGGGTTGACTGGTCAACAGGTATGGTGCCAGGTATATTTAAAAAGTGATCATTAATTTCAACCGGGTTATTAATGTGGGATGGTAAAATAGTGTCTTTTTTTGTGTTGATCTGGACTTGCTCTTTAATATGTTTCCACATTATCGACGGGCGATTTATATTATTGTTAATATATGTGTCAAAATATGCCACCTTTTCCCTATGAATAGCGAGCCTTACATAGTGTTTTAATTCAAGGTAAGTGTCTTTATCTGCACTAAGCTTCGTTTTCCGCGCTTTAATTTGGGCTTTATCGCGACAGTTCATAATTTTCTTCATATTATAGGTTATCCACGGGTAATGTTTCTCTCTTATATGTATAATCTTTTTGGGCGCGTAAAAATCAAAAAGAGACAATATAATATCAGTCAAAGCAGCCACTAGGTCATTTACATCGTCTAGTAACAGTAAATTATTCCACGATATGTTATTTAAAGATTGTTGAAAAAGGTCGTTGTCGATAGTTTTAATGGATCTATAGGTAATATGCTTGGTCAATGGTTTTTCTTTTTTTAGATGTAGTAAGAATGTAATAAAAGCGTGGTTACTAAGGGCTCCGATGTGGTCTACTGTGACGCATGATACTGGAACGTTTGTGCAAACCAAGTCCAATAATGTCTCCGAGTTAGCAGTGAAATGTGTGGGTTCGGTTACGTGTTGTTTTAATTTAAAGGTGCCCAAAAATGTATCTAGTTTTAAAAAATTTGAGTGGTTGCAATTTAAAGTGTTAATGTTGAAGTCCCCTAATAAAATGATATAATCACACCACACAAAAGTTCCCATACTTTCAGTTAAGGCTTCAAAGAACATCCCCGAGTCCATCCACGGAGGGCGATACGCAGTACCCACGACCAGCACTTTACCACGAACTACGAGTTTAAGCCACATCTGTTCTACCATCGGAAAGGCATGTCCAGGATGAGAAACTACCTGTACGGATAGTCCCTTTTTTATGTAAAACCCGACACCACCTCCGCGCGAACGAGTGCTGGGTGGACGCGGCACATGACGCAGCCGGTAGCCGGGCACGACAGGCGCGCGCCCTTCCTCACCTTCGCGTAGCCACGTCTCATTGATAGCCATCAAATCGACGGAGTGACGCAACATAGCCACAAGAAATTCATCATGATTAGTTCCGAGTGATCCTGGGTTTAAGAATCCAAATTTTAATTTATCCTTAACATTAAACATTGCTATCACATACGTTCAAGAATAATATAATTAATAATTGTTTGTTCTTAAGGACCAACAAGTAACAAATACAAAGCCATACAGTGTATATAAGTAACAAGTTATTATAATATATTAGGATACTACATAAATATTGCGAGAGTGAGGGAAATAGTAAATCAATAGGATGTTTGTTCTCACATAGGACAACACCAAAATGCAATACAATATTATTACTAATTATGTGTTTCGATTTTATACCTAAATAAAATTTCAAATTGAAGTTTTTTAAGTTAAGGAAAAAATAAAAAGTTAAAATTATTGTAATATGAGTTGAATTGGGCGCATATACATTATTAAAATTATTTAACGTAGACATATTATAAAACATCGTATTCATAATATTGAGATAGAACATAAAAATAAAAGTAGTGACGACAAACATTTCCAAATCGTTTAAGAACAAAAAACCTCATCTATATCTTTTTCACAAGTTATATATACGACTTTTGATTTATTATCTCGCCTGGCAAAAATACGACCTCCTCGGGTCCAGATAAAGCGCCAGTTATTAGACCGGCCCAGTTTTTCGCGAGCTGAATAAAATAAATTACGATTAGTGTACGTGAGATGTTCATTAAGATAAAATCGTCGCGGTGGACCCCCCACCCCCGTATTGGCTGTGTCGGCACCGCGGCGCACGCGCGCCGCACGCAGTAGTTCGTCGCGCAGATGCCGGCGCGTGAGACGCACGACGATGGGGCGCGCGCGCACTCGCTCGTCGCTCGCGCTGCCCGGGCTCTCAACTTCAGCACGCCGTCGTACCCCACGCCTATGTACATTCACTATATCACGTTCATCGAGAGTTAATCCGATCTTCTGCGCCAACGTAATAGCGACATGTAGCAAGTTCTCGCCACTAACCTCCGGTACATTTGTTATCTCGATATCGTTCAACAGCTTCTCTTGCTCCGATTCATTCAGTTGCTTTTTTAATGTATCAATAGACTCAATATTTTGCTGAATCAGCTCCTGCTCGTGCACGGTGCCCGTATTAACGGCTTCAAGTTGCGATACGCGCTCCTCTATATTGTCTAGCCTAGTGCCAAAGTTGGAAACAAGTGCGGAAAGCTTAGATATCTCTAGTCTGAAACTAGATAACTCGGATCGTAAGAGTTGTATTTCACGTATAAGTAAAGGTGAATCACTTCGAGAAGGATTTGCGTCCTGGAACTCGTCAATATCATGGTCTTGTGTGGTAATATTGTCTAAGGCTTTTGCAGTGCTTTTCGGCTTGCATTTTTGGCAAACCCATTTGGCATTTGTACGCGTATCGGGGCTTGAGTTACAGCATTGCCTATGGTAAGTAACGCTGCATTTGTTACATTTGGCGCCATCTGTCGCCGCAAAGAACTTACCACAGCTGGAACATTTATTAGCCATAATGATTTATAAGAGTTGATCCACCAGTTATTGTAATATCGACTAGATAGATGGCGTGAAGATAACGTTGTTATTGTATGATATAATATGAACTTTTTAATATTTGATATCTTTAATATTAATAGTTGGAGGGATGAGATTTATATTAAAACGAAAGGCCTTCTGCCAGAAACTATAAATAAATCGTTCCAACCTTATCTCCAATATGATTTTGTGTTCATCAGCTGTTTAATTGTAACAGCCGTTACATCAGCTGTTTGTCAGCTGTGTTAACCGTCGAGATACGTCCACTATAACACAACAGAACACTGAGATAACATTTATCGAGGTAGTATGTGTTAGAATTAATGTTTTTGTGCACTTTTTAAACTAATAAATTACGTATAATTAATTAAAAACTTAAATTTCTGCAGAACAGTAACTGTCACTCCAACTGTCATCTATTCCACTTACTGTACTGTGTAATTAAAGGAAACTATCTCAAATAAGTCTCTCTAATGTAAGCCTTGTTTAATTGGGACACATGTTTTGGACGTTGGCTATCTTTTGTAGCATCTCCACGGGACGAAAAATAATAATAAACTCAGAAAGGTCGATATAGAAGTACTAAAGACTAAAAAGAAGTAGATAGAGACATAAGATATTATGGGACCTTCACAAATTTAAATTTACGGTGCGATTTCGACTAGAATACCCAAGATGAGCATCATGCTAACCGTACACAAAACGTGAACATCATTTTCTAATTGTAAATTATTTAATTAAAATGTTGCGAATGTATTCATTTACATACTTCATACTTAATATAGTTACATCTTTGGAACTGCATCTTAATAACTTTCATTAAAGACACACTTCAGTATTTGAACTTCATTTTATAATCTAATAATATTTTACAAAATTTTCAGCGACCTGACAGAGACAAAATTACATTGTTATTCAAAATAATTAATGAATGAATACGTGAAAGCAATTTTTCGGTTCAGTTAAAAATTAAACCCACGTATTTTCTTTTCAAGCTATTTGTGTAGGTTTTTTCATTCACAGTTCAATGGTACAGATGATCAAGTGTGCTGTGTAGTATTGCCTACAATAATTTTTATTAAGAGGTCGTTAAATGGCATGACCGGTAAAATGTCAAGGTTGAAGGTTAGGGGTGAATACTTCTGGCCACAGAGAAGTAATGGCTTAAATTAGGAAATATGGCATATAACCCTATTGAATTGGTTTAAGTTTAGAGGTAAGGAGAGGTGATTTAACAATGTGTTTGGACGTTTTCTACTCGATTCGGTTATATTATAGGTGATAATGTAAAACATGTATTACGTAGGTATAGATATAATACTTACAAACTAAAAATATGTTATTAAAGTATTATTGTGTTGTCGAATTTCCATCGAAATAGACGCTTGCACACTAGTAAAAACTATTTTTCGAAGAAACACCTAAGTATATGATATATTTATACTCTTCGTTTGTTATTGATTGAAAGGAAACTTAATTGCCAACCGTAATTAAACAAGTATTTATTGATGTTAACATATTTCCCAGTATTTAAATGACCTTCGCATTTGCAATCGTTTTGCGAACTGGCTTCGATTCTTGGAATGTTATGTTATTTACTGGAATTATTCTGAATTCTTTATTTGCGCAAAAGTTCTTCGTATTTTGTAGGCTTCATCAAATGTCAATGTCAATGTCAAATTGGTGTTATTTGAATTAAATAAATAAGTTATGTACGTTTTCTGAGAATCATAGGCATATAAACAACTCATTACTACAGCTGTAGATTGTGAAGAAATTGGGCTGATGATGTTTATTACTTTAATGAGACAGTAAAGTTGAAGTTAGTTTAAGGTCTAATATTATCGATGAAAACAAACTAGGAGAACATGAAAATTAAACAAATGTAAATTGATGTTTTAAGTTAGCATAGTAAAAATATTTCTCCAATAACATTCAAATTACGAGCTATAAAAGCTACCTAAAATCTAAAAAGTCCGCAAAATCCAGGTTTTTACCGCAGCCCAATAAACGGTATTTCAACTAAATTTAACTGTAGAAAAGGTTAGAATGTTAAGTTCGCCACCGTTCCATGAATTTCGATTCGTTTCCATTCAGGAGGCAATCTGGGAGGCTCTAGTTTGCGTACACGGCAGGATTATCGGCTTTTTCCGAAAGCTGAAGGAATTCACTGCAGTGACGGTTCGGTTACGTGTGCCGTGAGCGATGCAATCGTTTTGATGGTTGGCTTTTTATTGTACGTTTTAGTAATGTTTATAGTTTATGCACTTGGAGGTATGTTTTACCATATATTGATAAGAGAGGAACGCTGAAAAAATATTACATTTTGTTAAACTAGGACTCTCAGCTAGGACTCTTTCAGTTACATTTATAACCATAATAAGGTATTGTTAGTTATTGATAACATTCGATCCGATAAAATCGCATCAATATCATCATCATCATTGAATTGAAATTATTTGTTATATTTGGAGTTTTTACACTTTATCTCTCTTATATACAGAAAAAAAATGATTATAAATTTTTTGTTGATAATGTTTGACGTGCCACATGAATTTTTCATTCCATTCCATTGGTAGCCAGTCAGAAAACGTTATGATAGGAACTTATTAGACGACAAATTTAAAAAGTTTTTTCGTTAAAGAATAACGAAGTAATTTGGAGAGTTACAACATTTGCATTGTTATTCTTGTTATAATCATAATATTAGTGATTTTTTACAAAAGTATTTATTTATTTATTTATTTAACAATTTAATATACCACACCAAGTAATATTTACAATTATAAAAAGACGAAGATTATCTATCTTTCTATAGAAAGTTTTATTAGCAAGATAAGATTAAGAACTTTTATGTAACAACAAAAAATTTCTTACTTATATTATTATTCACTCAAAAAAATTAGTTTATAGAATATACATAGGTATTAGGTACCCTAACACATGGTCTAACCATTTGCAAGTTCATCAACAGCTAATTTTATATTCCCCCCCCCGCCTAAAAGCAATGACGTTCGCGCCAAGTCACACTCGAAATTCGTATTTCCGCACGCCGCCAGCCGCTCGGCCGTTTCCGTGAGGTCGCGTAATGGCGGCTCAGGAAATGGCGCGAACATGATGCCCGGATACTCGTCCGAAATTCGCTTCGATTTTCAGTTTGGAAGTTATTATTAGCTAATGTTTGATGATGCTCGGTTTGGTGGTGCGACAAAATATTATGGGTTATAAATGTTGTTTTCTTTTTAAACTAGCAAAAATCAAAGATAAAGTATCAAAACATCATCCTCTTTAATAAATGTTATTTTTATGGTATTTATTTTATATCATTCGTAGGATAAGGAATATTAATACTTTGATCTTTACCTGTTCCACAAAAAAAAGTAAAATCGTAATGGCGCGGCGGTAAAACTGACAGCTTGACAGCAGTTTGGCGGTTTTATCAGGGTTCTATCATAGAAAAATTAAAATCGGAGCTCATTCGTTCGATAATAGATTTCAACAGATCCATAGAAAATATTTTACGGACTATGAAGCGTTCTTTATTCGAGATCTGGTGCCAATGCGGACTTATATTTTTCCTTAAATTTCTTTTTGGAAATATTTCATTGCTGTACATTCGACCAGACGTATCAATGGATATAAAAAGATTTGAAATAGATTTGCGAATTTCGAATAGATTTTTTTATATTATATCTATGGCTAATTATGGATAAATTCGTTTATAATATGTATTCAATAAATCTTAATCGTTATTAAAACAATTTTATTCACGTCACGTATAACTTAACCGAATATTGTGATAATGCTATAATAACAATTGATAATTAGCTATAAATAAAAAAATAAAATAAAAAATAAAAATTTCTTTATTTGTTTCAAAAATTTTTTACATAATATTGTTACATATGTTGCATTGAACCCCACACTAGGATCCCCTGTGTTGTGAGGCTCAATCTCTTTCATCATATTACATAACAGAACAACAAAAAAGAAATATGTATAGGTATATATTTTAAACAAATAATTGCCATTTTAAGTATTGAGAGTGTGTGTGTGTGTATATGCGTACGTGTATATGTGTGTGGGTGGATATGTTTATTTTAATATTCAGTAAATGTTTAAGTTTATATTTTAATCAAGAAATTATGGTAACGAGGTTTTCAGTTTCTAAGTAGTTTAGATTAAATAGCCAATTTGTAACAAATTTTTTACATCGGAACTTGGTCATAGGAAAGATATTTAGTAGTTTGTTCATTTTGTTGTATAAGTAAGGTCCCATGAATATAAAAGCCCTGCTACCAAAAGACATATTACAGCAATGTTTCCTCCATGTAGGATTTCTTCGAGAGCGCTCGTTCGTTATAATTGTGTTTGGAGCTATTTTATGAAATTTTAGTATTACTGCTAATATGTATAACTGACGCACCGTTAGAATACCAGCCTCTTGATATAATTCTTTGGTTGGATATCTTAGATTCTTTTTAAAGATAATTTTAAGAATTGCTCTTTGCGCGCGCTCAACTTTTATAAGATGACATTTTTTGGCGGAACCCCAAGAAATGAGACAGTAGTTTAGGATAGATTGGCAGAGTGCATAATAAGTCATTTTGATCGTTTTGATATCTGCAATTAGTCTTAGTTTTCTAAAAATGTAGGTTAATTTTCTGATACGTGTCTTTACTAAATCGGTTTGTATATTCCAGGTAAGGTGTTTGTCGATAATCACACCTAGATACTTTATATAGGTAACATTTTCCAGAGCAGTACATTTGCAGTTGGTAGTGTTATTATCACATCTATGTATTGTTAGGGATAATTCTTTCGGGGCATTGGTCCTATTGTTTATGTTAAAATTCATAAGTTTGGTTTTACCTATATTGAGGCTGAGCAAGTTGTGGTGGAGCCAGTTGGCAACAGATTGCATTCCGGTTTCTGCAGCGCTATATACTTCCCTCCAAGACCTGCCATGAAAAATCACAGCGGTATCATCTGCGTAAGCAAAGATCTTTGCCTGGTTGAGTTTAAGTGAACTGAGTCCATTTACGTAGAGAAGAAAGAGGGTAGGGCTTAAGACACTGCCCTGGGGAACACCGTAATTTATTGCAGCGGGAGAGCTATGGTATTCTCCCAAGCAGACTCTTTGTTCTCGGTTGGATAGGTATGACGTGAACCAGTCGAGTGCAGTACCCCTAATGCCAAACAACTCCAACTTTCGCAGCAGGATGGATCTGGACACCGTGTCAAAAGCTTTGGCAAGATCAAGGAAGACGCCCACACATTTCTCCCCGCCGTCAAGTCTCATAGTTATGAAATCTACCAGATTTGTGACGGCATCCTCCGTTGACTTGCCATTACGAAATCCGTACTGATTTACTGAAAGTATTTCATTTTGTTCCAGGAATTTAAGCAATCTTTTATTTATTAGCTTTTCCATTATTTTGGATACTGTCGTTAAAAGTGATATAGGTCGGAAATTCGCTAAAGTAGAAGTATCTCCACCTTTGTGTATTGGGCAAACATTTGCTAATTTCATATGAGAGGGAACTTTACCAGTGGAAATGCTGAGATTGCAGATGTGTGCAATGGGTGCAGAAAGATCCGATTTAACAAGTTTGACAACACGGCAATTTATTCCGTCCCATCCGGGAGCGGAGTCATTCTTCAGATTTGAAATTATGTCACTCACTTCTGACTCGTTCGTAGGGTTTATAAAAAATGATTTAACAGGGTTTGTATGTGATTCATCTAATTTGGCAGCTAATTGAACTAATTCCGTCTCCGTTTTATTGATTTGCTTCATCGTTTCTTTAGCTAGTTGTTCACCAATATTTACGAAATGATCATTTACTTTGTTCAGAGCCCGCGTAGGATTGTGGTCAGAGCTGAGAATGTCAAAATTGGACGATGTTTTATTGTTTAACTTACAGATATATTTAATTGCATCCCAAGTCTTTTTACTGCTACCTTCAGATTTTTCTAAAAGTCCCTTCTCATATGCGTTTTTTAAGTTTTGTATAGTGTTATTGCAATAGTTTCGGTAGTCTTTATAGCGTTTTTGAATAATAGGATTATCTCTGTTTTCCTTTTTCCTTGCTTCTATGTGCAGTCTATCTCTTTTACGGATGCATTTTAAGAGGTTAAAGGATATCCAGGGTTTTTTAATGCTTTTAGAATTTTTGATAGGTACTTTGGAAACACAATTAGTAAGAGATAATTTATTCATAATTTTTAATCGCAGTTTAAACTAAAATAATTGACCTGAATACACCAGCGATTATTTTAAACGTCGCTTTATAAAAAATCTATAAAGGTTCATCGTTTCCCAGTAAAACAGTGGAATTTAAATGTAAAAATTATATCATAAAGTATTGCATGAATAAATGGCAGACAAAAAATGCAAAGCCTATTAAAGCGATGTACATACGTTAAAGCAACCGTTATGCGGAGCTTGTTTCATTTAAAATTCAATTTCGGATTGTGATATTTTTGCTCCGTTTTGACATTTCAAAATGTTATTTATAGCAAATGATTATTTGAGGCATTTTTATGAATGGGATGCAACTTGACAGGTCGTCAACCTTGTTCAATCTAGATGGAAATGAAAAACTTATTTGTGCGCTTTCTTTATTAAATTTACAGCTTTTGAATGAACATAATCGGTTTGAAAGCCTTCTGCATTATCATGAATGGAAGAAAAACAATTGATTAGTATTAGAGCTTTCATTTATCTTTTTATTATCTTCAACAAAATTTACATTGCGACATTCTCTTAAATCGCATGTTCATTAGAAAACTAGCTAAGTTAATCGAATTGAATGTTACAACTTGCTAAAACTCGGGGCTTTGATAAAGTGGTATCTGAAAAATAAGTCTTTAGACTTATCATTAAGTCTTTACTTTATAATTGAAATATGAACTTATTTGATACATTTCATTTCACCGATGTGATTTTTTATCAAACCGATGCCACCATGAAAATAACAAAAAATTCGCAGTCTTCATCATATCACATTGAGATTAATTACAAGTCAATCATACTTCAACATCGCGCGGAATGATAATTCGGCCACAATTCTGTGCACCGACACCGCGTCCCAGGGGCAATAACGTGCACTTTGTCCGGTTAAATTCGGTTTGAACCGGTTCGAATTGGTGCGAGCCGACGTTGGCCGGCGTTAACTGGATTTCGTGTTTTGTAGCGCTGTTGCATATATAAATTTCAGTGTACATTTATAATATTATGTCATGTTGGAGAATGGAAATTGTTTTTCGAATGTATTTTTTTAGGCACGCGGTAGCTGGATAATATATTGAAAGAGACGGTCGCAGTTAATTGCAGCGGATAAATATCCTTTTTAAATGATGTTTATTGTAACAGGATTCAGGAACCGTTCTTGTTTCATTAATTTACTATGCCCATAATACTTAAATTGATATCTTGAAAATTTATTATATATAATAACTAGCGGTCCGCCTCGGCTTCGCCCGTGGTACATATGAAAAATAGATGTTGGCCGATTCTCAGACTTACCCGATATGCACAGAAAATTTCATGAGAATCGGTCCACCCGTTTCGGAGGAGTATGCAGACTAACATTGTGAGACGAGAATTTTATATATAAGACTAGCGGTCCGCCCCGGCTTCGCCCGTGGTACATATGAAAAATAGATGTTGGCCGATTCTCAGACTTACCCGATATGCACAGAAAATTTCATGAGAATCGGTCCACCCGTTTCGGAGGAGTATGCAGACTAACATTGTGACACGAGAATTTTATATATAAGATTAATCTACAAAAAGACACTTGAAATGATTAACCAAGAGTAATTAAGCTAAACTATTGGAATATTATTTAAGTTTCACATTAATATTTCAAAATGTAGAACCCAATCGAGGCTGAACTCTAAAAATAAAATGTTCAAAGTGTTATAACGTCATTGTATGGAAGCTAGATCAATAGAGGGCTTTATTGCTTCCACCACAAGTCAATATGTGATTTTATCTACATCGTATATAAGGTTTTATTTATTGAGTAATAGCATTTTGCTCGCGGTTTCACTTGCTTGCGATATCGCGCTTCGTCTGAATAAATTTTCATCCCCTTTGCTTTCTTCAAATTTTAAGGTCTTGAGACAAAGGATGCTTAATTTTTATTCTTCTCTAGGGTACAATCTGTATGTATATTACAATGTTTAAAAATCCTAGCTGTTCAGACATGATAACGTAAATAATCGATTATTTTGTACAATTTAATTGAGAGAACAGTTTTCTTGTGTGAAACAAAATGTATTTCACATTTGCATTAAATGCTCGTACACTGAAATAAAATATTACTCACGGTTAAATAAATTATTTCAACAATGTTCTCGATTCGCTGTACAAATCGTTATAACTAGGTTTATTGGAATGAAAATAAATATTGGAAACATGTTATCAGAAAATAGAATAATATTACAATGTAACAATATGAATCTTGTGTTTGTTAAATTTATAATGTATTTTATGAAGCTTATTCATACGTACAGTCAAACTTTTAATGACAAAATAGACCTAAACAAATATTCTTCTGTATTCTTAATTGTTTAGGAAAGAAAACCACTTTCGGCATTAAAAATAATATCTTTAATTTAAACTATTATTTTGAACGAAGACATGTAACTAATTGTGTGAAACTCTCAATTGAATAAACAAAATGATTAATGACAATTTCGTTCAAGCTTCACGTTGTTGTGACATTATCTAAGATCGTTATCAAGTTATCACAATTAGTGAGAGCAGACGGAAAACATAATTATATTGTTGTTGTTTTGTTTCGTTTCTCTATCCCCAGTGGCTTCTGTATTTTCGTTAACATTATAATAATATAGTGTTTGTTGAGAGTGGTTTGTGGGAGTTATAATAACAACTGTATAGTTAGTTACAGATCACGATGAGCTAATTTTCATAGCAGAGGTTTTGGTGTGAAAAATTGTTCTAATACTGAATTGTTTGGTCATCATTATTAAGACGTTTATGATATTCGTGTTACCTCATTTCAAGTTAAAATATTCATACACTTTAAAATAAATTCTATGAATTTTGTGAATGCATTTTACTAGTGTTAAAACCTTATTTTAAATATTACTAGCTGCGCTCCGCGGTTTTATCCGCATGGCTCCGCTCCTGTTGGTCTTAGCGTGATGATATTATAATATAGCCTGTAGCCTTCCTCGATAAATGGGCTATCTAACAAGTAACACCGAAAGAATTTTTCAATTAGACTAGTAGTTCTTGAGATTAGCGCGTTCAAACAAACAAACTCTTCAGCTTTATAATATTAGTATAGATGTTAAATAATTAATGTTAGTGAACTTAGCAGATCATTTTTAGCAGATCAAAAAAAAAATGTGAGTTCTTATCGCGTGCAGTTGAGTTCTACAGTTCCTGATACTTTTTAGAAATAGTTCTGGCGTTTTTACCTTAAAAAACGACATTTGAAAAAATGATCTGCCAACTTCCCGTAGCAGATCATTTTTAGCAGATCAAAAAAAAAATGTGAGTTCTTATCGCGTGCAGCTGAGTTCTACAGTTCCTGATACTTTTTAGAAATAGTTCTGGCGTTTTTACCTTAAAAAACGACATTTGAAAAAATGATCTGCCAACTTCCCGTAGCAGATCATTTTTAGCAGATCATAAAAAAAATGTGAGTACTTATCGTGTGCAGTTGAGTTCTACAGTTCCTGATACTTTTTAGAAATAGTTCTGGCGTTTTTACCTTAAAAAACGACATTTGAAAAAAATGATCTGCCAACTTAAATTTTTAGCAGATCAAAAAAAATGTGAGTTCTTATCGCGTGCAGTTGAGTTCTACAATTCCTGATACTCTTTAGAAATACTCGCGTAAAATGAAACACTAGAAAATTTATTTATGTCATATTTCATCACGCCGTAGCACCATGCCATAGCATCACGCCGTAGTATCATGCCGTAGCATCATGCTGTAGCATCATGTCGTAGCATCATGCCGTAGCATGATGCCGTAGCATCATGCCGTAGCATCGCGCCGTAGCATTACGCCGTAGCATCACGCCGTAGCATCATGCCGTAGCATCACGCCGTAGCATCATGCCGTAGCATCACGCAGTAGCATCATGCCGTAGCATCACACCGTAGCATCACACCATAGCAACACGCCGTAGCATCACGCCGTAACACATGCCGTAGCATTACGCCGTAGCATCACGCCGTAGCATCACAGCGTAGCATCACGCCGTAGCATCACGTCGTAGCATCACGTCGTAGCATCACGTCGTAGCATTACGTCTTAGCATCACGTTAAGCCGGGTCCAGGTCGGGTTTTTTCAAATGTCGTTTGTTAAGGTAAAAACGCCAGAACTATTTCTAAAAAGTATCAGGAACTGTAGAACTCAACTGCACGCGATAAGAACTCACATTTTTTTTTGATTTGCTAAAAATGATCTGCTAAGTTCACTAACATAAATAATTAGTGTTTATAATGTAACAAAATATATCTCGCTAGTAAATATTCTTATATTACATATAGCTCATTTGATATTTTCAGAAAAGTGAGTTTTTCGAAGTATCTAAAGAACAGCTTCGATACAGTTTTATTACAAAGCAATGAATACTTTTAATATGCAGCTAGAACACCTAGCTTATTCATAATTTCCTAGTAAAAGGACTTAGAATTTAGCTACATAGGAGCCTAACTTCCTACCGGATAGACTTCGCCCTTTGTCAGCACGAACCTTTCATCCGCAAATGTGTACAGGGTAATATGATCGGCTTGTTCGTAGAATATAAATACTTTGCGTAAAGTTTGGTGCGAACTTAGGTCATTAATCAATTTCTTCACCCCAGGTGTTGCTTTTCCGATAAACTGCAAGTAAAATTCAATTAATAATTTTGATTTGGAATTCTTTAAGATTTACTTTATTTAGGAAATTGTGATTAAAGAGGTTTTATTCGACGATTAATAAAGAAGTAGTGGGTTTCCAAGTAGTGGGTTCCCAAAATACATTATAAATTGCCATATTTGGATTGTTAAGAGTAAGATTACTTTTATTTTGTTTGCAAATCTGCATACTTGCATTTGAGATCGTATAAATTCCCACATTAATTGGGTTAACGAATAAAACAAAATTATATAATTGTAATAACCATGCTGTATTTGTTACCAAATAAATTATATATACAGTTCTCAGAGCAGTTGTTAGTAAGCTAGAAAATGAATTTCATTGCAAATATTAAAGCGTTCGTAAATGCGAAACAGTCTAGAACTTAAATCCACAGTTTCAAACTAGATTGCCGTTAATGTTGAAGTTATAGCACAAATTGTATTGGCGCTTGTATAATTATTATTGAGAGTTGTTTGATGTTGCAACACCAGTAAACTCGGTACGTAGTATGCTTTTACCTTACTAAATACATACTATTATTACGCCTTGTGTCGTCCGGGTTGAAACACCAACAACAACCTATCCGGTTTAGAAGTAATATTTTATATGAGTGCGTATGGAGTGTGTGTGTGTGTGTGTGTGTGTGTGTGTGTGTGTGTGTGTGTGCATGATTGACGCACTGTATTATTTTTGTGATAGAAATATATATATCGAAGAAGCCAGTAATGAATGATAGTTTATGGATGCTATTTAGTGTAATAAAGTATGATACTACCTGTAATTGGCGTATTTGTATTGAACGGTTTTTCTGAATACCTATATAATATTAAAACCCAGACGATATAACAAAATCAACGCCAATAGTTTAACTTACCAAGATACGAAAGCCTAGTTTGGAAACCACTGAACTGTACTTAGTAAAGTAATCTTGCTTTTTATACCATAACATTGCCATCATAATTCATTTTAATGTGGCTTCCAACATCCATTATATTATATATCCAGGTAATTAATTACCATACAGTTGGGACAAATGTTTATAAAATCACATTTGACCATATAAGTACGTGCAAATAAACTGATTTGATTTGATTTGATTTTGTTACAGATAAAGCGCCCTCCGAAGCGACGTTCCGAGGCGCGGAGTTCCTGTCCTACGACTTGACGCAGACGGGAGGAGAGCCCATCGTCAGCACGCAGGATGCCATCTCACTGTACTTTAAGACGAGACAACCAAATGGATTACTGTTTTATACTGGTAAGATAGGATTTATAGTGTAAGATTGATATTAGGATAAGATTGTAAAAAATTTAATTGGTGTTTCAAAATATATTTTATATTGAATTTTACGATTATGCTTCTCGATAAAAACAAAATACATATATTATACAAGCAAATTCTAAATATTAAAATGAAGTGTGGAATGCAAATCTTTATTGTTCGTATCGTTATATTTAACCATGCGATGACTAAATTATATGTAGAGTTTATAATAAAACCAACACGTGATAGAAAAATATAAATTTACTCAATTTTATAGACAAATAAAAATCCCTACTAATATTATAAATGCGAAAGTAACTCTGTCTGTCTGTCTGTTACTCAATCACGCCTAAACTACTGAACCAATTTTCATGAAATTTGGTATGGAGATATTTTGATACCCGAAAGAGGACATAGGCTATTTTTTATCTCGGAAAAATAACGCAATCCCGGAAATCCCACGGGAACGGGAACTATGCGGGTTTTTCTTTGACTGCGCTGGCGAAGCCGCGGGCGGAAACCTAGTATGAAATATATCCTTAAAAATAACTACAAACATCTTGTTCAATTTCCATGTCTTTCAACTGTTTTTTCCTGTCAACTGTTTTTTCCTTCACCTAGATTTATATATTTATTTCTTATATGTATATCTAAATTCAAATTCATATATTCTTATCCATTTATACCACTTAAGGTCACGAAGCAGACTACCTAAACCTAGCAGTTCGCGACGGTGGTCTGTCGCTCACGATGGGACTTGGGAACGGCAAGCAGGAGATGCACATCAAGCCCTCGAAGACCAGGTTCGATGACCATCAGTGGCACAAGCTTACAGTGAGGCGGAAAATACAGGAGGTGAGATAAATAAGAGATTTAAACTTATATTGCAGAGTATCTGAATTTATTTTATGTTAATTGAAGTGATATGAAACTTTTATTTGTAATAATTCTCAGAACATTTTGTTATCTTTAGAAGTATAAATAATTTGTATAGGTACCTGTTTGCTTTTGCAATAAAAAAACAATGATAAAATATAATCGATCGTAATTTAACTATTTAGGACCTGTTAATTGTATTGTATATAAAATGTAAATCATAATATTATGAACTACTATTACTTCAAGCTTATTTTTTGAAATAATAAAACATAATTTTGTAAGTAATTTATTGTTGTTTTTTTCACAGATAACACCCTTCACCAGTTTTTGCCGGGTAAGATTTTCTGATTTACCTACTTTTTATGTTTATTGTATTTTTACGCTATAGATTATTCAAATCTTAAACCAATTCCGGAGGTATAATACAATAAGAAATATTTAAGACATTAATACAGCATCATCTTGCTTCGGAAATAACGAAACTAACGGATAAATCGTTACGATAAAATAAAATAAAAAGTAATGTCTTGTTTTTATTACTCTTTGTTACAAAAAAAAAATAATACGTATGTATAATAGGAGATTAAAGAATGATACCTTAAATTTACAATTTAACAACTTTCATGCAGGTTTATTACATTTCATTTGATGTAACGTAACGTTTAGATCCTATGCTTTTAGAAGAATGTATAGTTAAATATATTTTAATATATTCTTTATATTACAAGCCGCACTAACATTAGTATCTACGTCTCTCTCCGAACCGAGCGAAGCGAAGGCGGTTCAAGTTACAAAGAATAATTCCTTGCTCAATCGATTTTGCCAGTAATAGCATATAACGAATACATTTTGCATACTGACGCTCAAGGCGAACTTTGATCAGCTAACGAACCTTCTGAATGCTTTAATACCAACAATACGAAGGTTACAAATGAGAAATATATTCTATTTTCGTATTAAAATACGTAATGGTATTGGTTATACTCTTTAATCATGACGCGAATGTTGTAACGAAGTTTTTGAACTTAAAATTGCATCTTATGAAATTTATCTTCTATAGGTATAATAAAAATCAATCGCCAAATGAGTTGGTAAGCGCAAAACTCGAGAACGGCTGAACCGATTTCGTTTATCCTTTTTTTTAATAATATTCCTTGAAGTACGAGGATGGTTCTTATAGAGAGAAAACGTAAACATGTACTACGGGCAAAGCCGCGGTGGAGCGCTAGTTTTTAATAAAATTCACGTGAAAAATAGAAATTTACAGATGCAAGGATTTATCTTGAAAAAAAAGAGGTGGCCGCTCTTCTGCTTTATAAATCCTTGAAAATACAATATTTTTATAAGTATTTTCGCTCCCCTTGTTCCATATATATTATTTAAACACATTTTTTTTTTTTTTTTCGTAAAGGTTAAAGCAAAATAGATTTTTGTAGGCCTTATTGGGTGTTCTGAAAAATATTTAGAAGATAATTTTAATGTATATAGCAATTATTTGCGATCTAAATGCTCTGTTGTATTTAATTTGTACACTGTGATCAAAGTTACTTTGAAACATGACAAAGGATGTATTTTTTACGAAAGGTGTTTATTCGAACTTATGATACGTTAACTTATGATAGTTCTCAGTTAATTGGTTTAGAATCCACGATTCATTTACGTGTATAAAAAAAGTTACACTATTTATAACTCAAGAACAGCTGTACTGATTTGGCTGAAAATTGGTGGAGAGGTAGCATAATATCTGAAAAAAAATACAACTGGGGCGGTGCCGGGACGAATAGCTAATATAATATACAATGTATTTACTTCAATGTCAATACCTGGAACAATCGCATTTAATATTCTCATACTATATCTATTTGCGTATGCCCGTACTATTCATAAGTCACAGTTTAATATAACTCCACATGAAGTAGTGTACGGAGCGTGTTTGCCAACAAACAGTAAACATTAATCTTGAGTCCTCTAAATTCGTCTTATCTTGCTATCCGATATATTGCTTGGTTTTAGTTTATGTTATTGCATTAATCGCTTAGTTTTGTAATATCGTTAGTAGTTGCAGTTAGTAAGTTGGATGTAAACCTTTTAAATAACTATAAATTACTAGCGGTCCGCCCCGGCTTCGCCCGTGGTACATATTTACGTTTTCTCTACATAAGAACCATCCTCGTACATCAGGGAATATAATAAAAAAAGAATTATCGAAATCGGTCCACCCGTTCACGCGTGATGCCGTGACCAAGGAAATTTTCGGTTTTCATTTTTATACAGGGTGAAAGGTAAGACGTTTGACGAATTTAGACAGGAGTTTCTACTCATGAAACTGAACAACTTTTTTTCTACAACTTTGCTGAGTTCGTAAAAAAAATTGGACTTTGTAAGGAAACTTCGCTAATCAGCTGACAGATTTCCATACAAAGTCCAAATTTTTTTCTACGAATTCAGCAAAGTTGTAGAACAAAAGTTGTTCAGTTTCATGAGTAGAAGCTTCTGTCTAAATTCGTCTGACGTCTTACCTTTCACCTGGTATAACTAACTATAAATTATTATCAAAGCTTAATAATAACTTCTATCTTCTACTTACTATCAGATTCGACAAGGTTATCAACTTTTCAAATGAAATTTTCATTCCAAATGTCAAGGTGCAGTTAAGAAATGCAATAGCTTTTCTTAGATTACAAAATAAAAGACAGATGGAGCGTTGCCGAACTAAACCGAATGATTTATCGTCATTTTCAATAAAGCTATGTGTGCTGTCATTTCGCCGCTGCACTGTACGTACACGGTGCTTCCGTGTGCGTGTAATGTTACCAGATATTGAAAAATTTCCCAAATTTTTCCCCGACTACGGAAAAAAGAGGGTTATGTTTTTCGAGTTTATGTATGTATGTATGTATATTATTTCTTTGACATGCCCTGCAGTATAAACCGTTGGACCGATTTTGAGTTGCGAGGTTTCATTGCAATCATCTGAATTATTATGTTAGTGGCGGTGACGTAGGCTATATACATAAATTAGCAGTCAATTTTTAATTTTTATTTTAATATAATTTCGGGTTAATGATATTTTTCTTTTATAATATTGTAAAAATTATTTTATTACATAAAGTACCTGCCTACTAAAGTTATAATATGTGGACAAAATAATTGTATTCAATTTTCAATTAAATAAATTACATAAAAAAAAGTTTCAATATTAACTATAATAATTAGTTATATTATTTTTTATTTTTCAAAATATATGAATGCGAATAGCGGTAGTTTTTAGTAGAGAATACGGGACATTTTATTTTCATCATATCCATCACAGAGTTCAAATGAATTAAATCGCGGGCGAAAACGACTCTGACGTTTTTAAGCTATATAAAAGTAATAACAAAAAAAAGTATTATGCTTATTAAAATTATCTTATAATGATCATGAACCTTTATTGCACTATACAAATAATCACATTCACGATCGAAAAATCCAACAGCACTAATTCGAAGATCTTTTAACCTTTTACCGTTTTACCCATAAAAATGGCAAATTCATTTTCAAAATACTGGCAGCATACGTTGAAGTTTTGTATTCCTTCGTATATGTAAAATTATTATTTGTATACAAAATTAAATAAGCCAAATAATCTACAGAGAACCTGTAAAACGATGTTTTATCTTTTTGTTTGTTTTCGGGAACAAATTTTACAGCGTTTTGATATCACAAGACAGCATTTTTTTACTAAAATAGCAAACCCCTTTTGACGTATTGCATGACACTAGAATCGCTATAGCACTGCTGCAGCGACGTATTTGCTTTTGATTTCGTATTTTCTTTGACAAGGGCGACGGGCGGTTGTCATGCTCCATCTGTATTTTATTTTGTAATCTAAGTAGCTTTTAAATTAGAAACGAATTTTGTTTTTCAATATCTTGAAAGATTGATGACATTATTTAAAAATATGTGATTTTAGTTTGTTTTTTATTACTTTTTCTATTCGCTAAGTAGATATTCGTTTTGTTTTAGAATTATTAAGGTAAAGTCATCTCCTTAAAATTTAGATATAAACTACGGTTTTCTTTATTGATCTCTTAAATTTCATGAAAAGTATTTTATATTTTGAAAAGCACGAAATATAACAATTTCAACAGCTTACGTCTACGCCATTTAAAATTCACGTTCATTTTTCAAGCGCTGTTTTAGCTGAAGACGCTCCTTTATCTTATATATTATAATAAATTCAGAATAAAGCGATTCACGTGACGTGTACAAGACTGATTGTATCAGTTTTGTTCAGTTACGTGTATTTCAAATCTATATTTGTTAGCATTCTGACTGAACATGAAACAGCTGCATACGATAAGCTTGTTTAGCTTCATTTTAGATTTGTATTGGATCATTTGTTATTATTTGATGTCTGTTTTATTGGACGATTTTATAAAATTGTAAATTATATTTTAGAGGGTAGATTGCCTGTTAGTTTTTACATTAAACTAATGGCTTTTTATGTGTTTGTCTATTGCCATTAAATGACTTAGTAAATTAAGAAAATAGGAATATTTTATATATCAAAATTAACCACAATTAAAATAAATAGGCTATCTTACTTCAGCTAAAATAAATGTACCTAAGTAATGTTCATTGCACATATTTTATAAATAATACATACAGCTAAATAAAATACCAAGTCATACTTCCACGAATTGAAGTAATATTTCTGCTTCGAATATATTGTCACTACGCTTAATGTCCCGCGACTGTGGTTTATTCAATAAATGATTCAATATGAAAAAAGTTTCTACCCGCAAACTGCTTCGCGTTGTATCAATAATGTAACATCTGCTATGAACTATTTTACGAGAGATATTTTAGGCGGAGCATACGCGAGCGATGTAACGCTGCATTTTTGTAGAGATCCATACTAGAGTAAATTTGTGTTAGAATTAGAGTCAGGAAAGCTTTAAGCTTCGGAATCTAATCTAATCTATGAGAGATGTTAATTTTTTTGAAAATGATAACTTTTAAAGAATATTTCAGTCGTTATATTTTTACTATTTTCTAAAGTTTGAGTAGAAAATATTAAAATGGTACATATCTAGTTCATTCAAATTTTAATGTAAAAGATCGCAGTTTTCAACATAAAAACTAATTTTAGCTCTAAGTAATATTTTAAAAAGATGTAAATCTAATATTCAAAAATAAACGCCTGTTGCTCACTTTGCCTAATACTGTCAAGGATTGATATCTTTAGGGATAACTCCGAATGCTCGACTAAAGATTTCGAGGATGTATAAGCTCCTTTCAGCTTCCGTTCGTAAAGCTTTTCATCTCTTTCAAATGCTATGACAAAGAGCGAGACGGCATAATAGTTTATTGTATGGTACTGCTGAGTAGTTGAATTATGACGTGAATAAATAGAGGTTTTGTTAAATGAATTTAGTTAGATACATAATATATTTTTAAACTATTCATCATTTTATATCGGCCCTAAATATTTCGTCTGCATCGGTTTATTACAGGTCCGTAAAACTTGCAAGGTGAAATCGACGACAACGTAATGTTTATTTATTGACTAGCTGTGCCCGCGACTTCGTCCGCGTGGAATAGTGACTGCATAGTAGGTAGTTACTACTTAACTTTTATTGAATAAACACGTACTACCATAAATAATTAAACGAACTGTTAGTAAAATTTATTACTAAACTGAGCTAAAATATAAAAATAAATACCTAGTTAATTTTCTACGTAAAATTTATTTTAAATTATGTCATATTATTTTTAGGCACCAGGAGGGAAGGGAGCAAATTTATTTTTCTTCCTTCCTTGTATGGATGTTTTTGACAATATATCGTGCAGCAACTGAGCGCCGAGACAAACGTCAAAACGCAAAGGAATAGAATCCGCTATCAATACTAATTGACATAAGCGTATGATGTTTTGCTAAGGATTTGTTCACCCTACACCAACGACGACGACGACCACGAACAAAATTTTCATCCAGTCGCAATTTAACAAAATTGTGCAAAACACAATTAGAATAAAATATTAAAATTTCCGTGCCAATTTTTTTTTTGAGATCAATGAATGAAAAAGTAGATTTTTCGTAGAAACGGTAAAATTGTCTATAAAAAACTTCAATACATTGTTTTCTAGGAGCCACCGTTTCTACGAAAAATCTATTTTTTCATTCGTTGATCTCAAAAATAAAAATTCCAATCACCAGAACGACAGGAAATTTTAATAATTTATTTTTAATTGTGTTTTGCACAATTTTGTTAAATTACGACTGGATGAAAATTTTGTTCGTGGTCGTCGTCGTCGTTGGTAAGGTGAACAAATCCTTAGCAAAACATCATACGCTTAAGACAATAATTAGTATCGATAGCGGATTCTATTCCTTTGCGTTTTGACGTTTGTCTCAGCGCTCAGATCTTTCCTGTCTCACGCCTGTAGTAACTAAACCGTTTAGACCGTGCAATAAAAATTAAATAAAAAAAACCCCAACGCAACGAAGAAAAGTGCATAGAAAAAGGAAAAAATGTTGTGTGGTTTTATGAAACCACGGTAAAAGTGAAACTTAGGCACAAAATTATCGTATTTGTACGATAATGACTCCGAACAGTGCTTATACCTACTCGGCAGCCGACCGTCACGCGACATGCGCTACACAGACCAAAAAGTTTGAGACGATGTAATAAAAGTTTCACTAATTTTACAAACTTCCTGAAGATCTTTAAAAATAAATACCATTTTAAATATTTATAAAAATAAAAAAAACAAAGTCATCGGGGCTGCCATACCATCATTATCATATCATATACAATTATATTTTTTTTATAATGGTACTTAATTTTAAAGATCGTCGGGAAGTTTGTAAAATTATTATTTATTCCTTTTCCTTCGTTGCGTTGGGTTTTTCTTTTTAATTTTTAAATTTTTAACTTCGGTTTCTTATTTTCATGTGATATTTTCAAGTGAGCGAGACCTACCTCTACCTCCATATTACATTCCTACATCATATTGATATCTATAAGTTTGTTGCTCCTTGACATCTTTTAAGTTGGGCCGTAACCGTGCACAAATTGTAATGGATCACAGTGGCAAAAGAAGTGGTATCTTTAGGAAAAAAAAATGCCAAGAGCCAGGCCTATGTGGCTTTGAGTATAGTTCAAAATTTCCAGGGTGTGGCTATCCTCTCGCTCCCATATCCCCCTTTCACAGACTTTCAACCCTTCTCTTTCCACACCTAGTAAATGGCAGAACCGATTTTGATGTAAACCATATTATCTAATTATACCTATATGTACACGTCATATCCTGTCGTTTGATGCTCCATTTGGTTTATTTATCTAACCACTGTCACCCCTAAATGTAATAAACGGATGAACCGATTTCGATAAAACACGTTGCTCTTTTATATTTTGATATGCCGCTTGAGTATATTATTTGACCACATTCGATTATTGTTCATTCCCACTTTCACCGCTGTAATCTAATAAATGGATAAACCAAATTGGATAAAAATATAACTAATATTTTTTCCCACATTCCTATTTTTACCTCTATATACCTAGGTATAATAAATGGATGAACCGATTTTGATACACTTTATCTAAGAACCAGCGTCGGAAAATATGCTGCCTAACACGCATCTAATTCGTATTACCTACCTGTAAGCGAGCTACGGTGGCACAAACAGACAAACATAGCGGTCAAACACTTATCACCCATCTTTTTGATGGTTAAAAATGGTTAAAAGGGGTTAAAAATATAATACGACATAATTTAAAGGACATTTTATGTATAAAATTTACCTAGAAGTAAGCAAAATTCTAATTTCCCCCTTCCCCCCCTACTACCTCAGCTTACTCCCCCACCCTTGGGTACTTTCGATATGATCACCTGGACATTTATAAGGAATAATTGCTGTAGCGTATAACAGATAACTTACGTTTTATCGTACATTGTATAGTGTACAATAGAATGCCTTTGCAAATGTTCGCCGTGAATACTTAAATGGTCATAACTTTTTTATTTACAAACCGATTAACATGAAATAAACACTTAATGTTAAATGAAGATTACCACAATATATTAGTGAAAACCGCATCTAAATCGGATAAGCCGTTTCTGAGATAAGCGTGCACAAACATACAGACAAACAGACAAAAAAATTATAACTACAGTTTTGGGTTTGGGATCGATTTAATAATAACCCCTGCTATTTTTTTTTACATATTTTCATTGTACAGACATCACTTTTCTAGAATTTTATTATAATATGTATTGAATATTGATTGACCACGCGCAAGGTTACTAATTTCCACTACATCCTCACGCAAATCGTCAATTTTTATGAACATTGAATCTGTAAATAAAAAAAAATCAAAAGATAAGTGTACCTAATTTTAATAAAAAGCTACTAACAAATAAAGTTTTATCAAGAACTAAAGTGACCTTCTTTGGGCGTATAATATAGTCTTGTAAAAGTTATACATGATAAAAATAAAATTTCATCATTTTCTTATTTTGTCATAACTTTAACTAATTAAAAACATGAGTCTAATAATATAATTATAATAAACAATAAATATAAAAGCTACAACTTACCTCTTGTGGGAACGCAAGAAGGCGAAAATTAAAAAAAAAGCCGAAGATTTTTAAAAATGTAACCAATGAACACAATCACTGTTATCTACTATTACCCAAAGAGAATACAAATACTACGTCTATTTTACCTATATAACTGTAACTAACATCAAATAAGAAACATCTACCCTCACTTATAAAAATTTAGTATATTCACATGAAATATAAGCGCACCTGAAATTTACTCTGGGAAGATATGAATTATTTATTTAACTTTAAAAAAAAAACAACCTCACCAACATCATAATATTTAAATTATGAATTTCCAAGGAGCGTTAATATTATGTAAATTGATTTAATTTTAATGAAATCTCATAGATGGCGCTGTTTTAAATTTGTCTTTATACTACTAAGATTCATTAAACTGTTTCTCTGCCAAAATTACTTAAATGACGTAGTTTTTATAGTGTAAAGGTAGACAATAGCATGGCTTACTCAAAAACAACATTTAAACATGAGTCTTTATATTGTACGCTATAGATGGCGCTGTTTTAAATTTGTCTTTATACTACTAAGATTCATTATACTGTTTCTCTGCCAAAATTACTTAAATGACGTAGTTTTTATAGTGTAAAGGTAGACAATAGCATGGCTTACTCAAAAACAACATTTAAACATGAGTCTTTATATTGTACGCTGTCGTAGTACACGGAATACGTAAGAAAAATAAAGGTTCACAGCTCCTCCCCCGAAGGTGATAGCATGATAATATGTATATAACAGCCTGACCCGACCTGTTAGTAATATTCATGCAAAATTTGAAGTAAATCCGTGCAGTACTTTCTGAGATTAGCCTGGACAAACATACAGACAAACAGACAAACAGACAAACAGACAAACAGACAAACAGACAAACAGACAAAAATTCTAAAAACTATGTTTTTGACTTCTATATCGATTATAGATCATGGATTATGTATTATTTAAAAAAAATATTCAATGTACAGTTTTGACTTTCCTACGATTTTATTATATGTATAGATGAAGTAAGATGGTGTTGTATAAAATTTTTCGTAGGTACGTCTTATTAGATAAAAGCCCCATTTACATGATGCAATTTCTTGTATATTCAAACGAAACCATTGGATGCAATGTTTTAGGCATAAAAATTGACTTAATCAATAATAATTGTAAGCAACTGTTTACAAGCGGGTATAAGTAATTTTTTTAATGAAAACACCAAGATCTTTTAAAAATCAAAACTTGTACAATAAGTCAACAATCAAGAATAGTTGCTTAGTTTAAACTTCGCACGTCATTTATTGCTTCAATATAAATAGGCAAGAAATTTGCGTCGGGTAAATGGACCATAAGCTCCAGCTAATAGCCAATATTGTACCCAGGTATCAGCGGTAGTAGACGACGTGTACTCGGAGCACGCGCACGTGGCGGGCTCGTTCACGATGCTCGCGAGCTCTCGCGCGCACGTGGGCGGCTCGCTCAACACGCGCGCGCTGCCCGGCGCACGAGTGCACACTAACTTCATCGGCTGCTTGAAGAAGGTACGCTTGTAGTGTGTGTACACACTTTAGGGCGGCTGTACACGGACCGCTTGCAGTTGAGACCGACGGCTGGAAGCCGCGACCGCGCAGTGAACTATGGACATTAATTCACTGCCGTGCACGGACTGCTCGAGCAGTCGCGACCGCTTCAAGTGGTCAACTGCGCGGTTTGTAGAGACAGCTCGAGCAGTCAACGATCGACCGCTCGAGCAGTCCGTGTACGTGGCTCAGCCGGTAACTGCTCGAGCTACCCGTGTACGGCCGCTCTAACTACCCGCCACACGTGGGTAGTTAGTGTATACTAACATAAAGCTGCTATAAACAGGTATGCGGGTAGTTTGAGATGATTGATAGCTTGCTTTGGTTTGTAGTTTGGTGGGTAGCTGCACTAACGTTATTGGCTGTTTGAAAAGATATGCGGGTGGTTAGGTAAGATATGGGTTCCCTTGTTTTGTGAAGGTGAGGTCTACTTGCGTTTATAGGGTTGTGCGTAGTAAGTACAAACTTTTTGGGTGTTTTCAAAAGAGGAAGAATATGTTCAATTCACATGTTTAACGATAACTCTCAAGAAAAAACATCCATCAGAAAGTATGCATTCATTCTTTCACTATTTTGTATCAATGAGAAAATTTAATTCACTTATATTCAATTTTAAACTAAGAATTGAAAACAAACATTTTATTTGTACATCTACGTTTTATAAACGACCCTTTTAGCAGCGTCTATAATATAACTTTATTAAAACGTACCTACTTGAAATATGTGGGAAAATTTTCAGCTGTCAAATAATTACGTACACTCGCTTCAGTTCACGACTACAATATGAGACTGCTTACAATATTTTTATTTTCAAAATGTTATAATGGTTATCCTTTTTTCTTCTTTTGTTACTTTTAAATGTTACAATGTTGCTATATAAATCTGGTATCAAAAGGAAACATATTAATATTAAAAGGTCATTTTATACCGATGTCTTAAAATCTTATTTCTCTTTTTCTTTATTCTGTATAGATATGTGTCATCTACTCCGAAGAAACTATGAAATTCTAAACTACAATTTAATAGTAATTGGTGAACATTTTGCATCTCAAATTGTAGTTCTACTTCAACTGGTGTAGTTGCTAGTCTTGATATAACTAAGAACTGAATTACTATTCTAGTAGTTTAAACTTCTTCATTATTTACTAGGATTCACAGCTAAGTATTGATATCATTTTACTTCTAGTATTAAATAGTCAGAGAAAGTTATTGGTAAGGAATAAATTTAAAAGAGGAATAAAATTTACTGGGAAAATGACTGACCCGATATGACATCGAATAGCATGGCTTAATTGATTTAAACCTGCAGAGTATGTAGTCGTTTTCAATTACCTACTGGTTGCTTGTTTTTACATGCGTTTATCATGATGAAAAATTGTGCCTTGCAGTGCACTTATTCGTAAAACGATTGATAAGCTCTTTGTTCGTATAAATGATGTTGTAGATTAATCTTCAAATTCAAACTGAAAACTTTCCCATTCACGTAAATTGTAACAAATGCTCAG
Organism: Colias eurytheme; assembly: GCF_061535395.1. Taxonomy (NCBI): domain Eukaryota; kingdom Metazoa; phylum Arthropoda; class Insecta; order Lepidoptera; family Pieridae; genus Colias; species Colias eurytheme. The sequence goes on along the minus strand of NC_142997.1, from coordinate 1,132,522 downwards.
TAATTTTAATGCCATGTCATTTAAGGATAACAATAAAGAGTTTAAATTTGGACTACGTGTCCGTGATAAAAACTACGCGTAAAGTGGGCACATTTAGATATGGTGTTACACGTATTTGCCTTTTATGATCATATCAATATGGGCATATCTTGAAGGTCGTAATTTTCATACTAGCTCTATAAGTTTTAACTTTCCACTAAAAACAAATCCAGCTCCCCTACAATATCACAATCTTCTCCCAGGTGGAATTCTCAGCGGATACACTAAGACTGAACCTCATAGACCTGGCGCGGACGGGCAGCAAACTGATCACGGTCACGGGCCGGCTGGAATACGCTTGTACGGCCACGGATTCCGCTGATCCTGTCACTTTTGTGACTAGAGACGCGCATTTGGTGAGTGATAATTTTACATGGTAAAGTATTCTTAAATGTATGTACTGTGTTTAATATAAAGTAGTGTGACGATCTAAATGATGAATGATTTTTTTCAGGAACTTTTGACAAACGAATTATTTTTTCCAAAATATGTAAACTGCCTGAATTACCTGCTAAATCAAGCCAATAAGATAAATAGATAGATAAAAAGTTTAATTCTTTTGTTTTGTTAGTTAGTAAGACACCGAAAACCACGGACAATAATTGTAATAAATCCAAACTAGAAACACAGAAATCTTGTAAACTACATACTATGACATGACTTCCCGATTATCTTACTTATTCATCGATATTACATACGATAAATTGCATCATAATACGAGAAATAAATTTGCGGTGTTCACTGGAACTACATTTATCGACCGCAATAACATTAACTTGGTCGATACAATTTGCTAAATGGGAATCAGTGTGTCCGTTTCAGTCAACAAATCAACTTTGCGAATGCGTCAGTCGCATTTTAATTGCTTTTATTATAAAGGGCTTACAATGCCTTGCTTTCGTTTGGTTTCATTCGATTTATTGGACGTTCAATAACATCACATTCGGTCAGTTGATATTAAAACGATGCTTTCGTTGGTAATTATTGCCCATCAAAATTAATTGGATCTTTGTAGCCTTCATTCGATCCATAACGATATCTTGTTCATATTTTTACGGTTTCAAACTCTATATCTTAGTATACTACAAAATGTTATGGAGATTTTATTTAACTGGTGGCATATTCGTTGTGGCTTTACAAACAAAAACTCTTTACTCATAAATGTTTTTATGTTTCCCCGTCACCTTGTCACCACAATTATGCTTCTATGAGCCTCTATGAAGAACAACAAAGGTATCATCTAACAATAAAACAAGCTCGGCGTCTACTATAAATAGACTTGACCCAATTTAATGTTCATCTCATTTGCCATTTGCCACAATAACCTACCACACCTCATTAGTTGACAATACTCCATCAGACTGAGCACCAATTAAAAACGGTCGCGAAAAATCTATAACCCGACCCATTAGAGGAAACCGGCGCTGTAACGAGGGTCCTTGAAACTGCGGACTCTCGAATTTGGTCGAGTGTTCTCTCTATCTGATTAGATCGGAACTCGGAACTGAGTTCATTCGATTTGCGATCGCTTTGCAGTAATGGCGAAATGTTATTTATTGGATTTTGGCGGGCCCTTTGGTGGAGATATATTGTTGTTAGAAGAATGTATTAATTTATCTTTACTCACATGATATAATTGATGTAGGTACGCAATATGAACCTGTGTGAATTATAATATTTAACTATTTACGGAAGTAAATATACGGAAATATATTTTCTGTGTCAAATCGATTTTTCGCTCATAATTAAGTAAGTATAAAAATGGTTCACAATAAATAGAAAAGTACATTGCTACTTATATCAAATAATATATCCAGAAATGTGCTTATTGCATTTGTAACTTTCATAAGAAGTTCTGAAACATGATATCATTACTTCTAATATAACAGATGCACGGTTAAATAGGCACGGCCATTTTTGGCCAGAAAATTAATTTGATGATTAAATTGTAATTAAGTGAGGGTTAGGTAATCTACTAATTTACCAAAATTACAAAATAACTAATTTATAAAATTAATTTACATGGAAAAATAAAAATTTGTCTCCATATTATTATATTCAATTTAGCCAAAATAACTTAATGCTTCACAACACCGAGCTACTCAAATATTTACGAGACGTGGACTGATTTTCGTATGAAATTTTATATTATTTACTTTAATATGAACATATTTTTCTTTTAGCTCACGAGATAATAAAGAGAGTAAACAATTTTATTAAATCAACATGTTTTCTGCTATTTTGTTGACATTACTTTCACTACAATAATAAATTACTTAATATTGTATTCTATTTATTTCATCATAACAAATAATATTTAATTAATATTGTATTTGAGTCTGTATACATAACTGTAGTTTATGTGCCTATAGCATCATAAAGTAGCCTAAGTCTAGCATAAATAGATAAAATTAAAATCGGATACAGTCATTAAATTGAGTACCAATTTGGTGTGATAATTGAAATTTCATACAAACTGGTAGCCAAAAGAAATTAAATAAAAATATTTATATCTAAGGAAAATATAACCTACTTCATTCATGAAGTCAGGTAAAATTCTGATAACAATCCCACGAGTGCTATCAAATGATATCAAGAGAATTGATAAAGATTAGTAAAATTACAAACCTTCGAATGATGTTGTGATCGATAAAATGAATGTAATAAATAAATGAAAACTGACGTTATATAAAGCACCACAGTAATTATAGTAATTACTGAATACGACGACCGTAATCGTTGGAATATATCGAAATGTACTGATTTGTATCGTGATAACCGTTATTTCAAATTGTGTTGGGACGTGTCCCATAAGCTCTAACCGGTTATTATTTGGAAATCAAATAATTTACCAAACATGTTAAACTTCAGAAAACGAAGTGGCAATTGGAGTTGGAAAACAAGAAATTCTTATGATATAGTAACACTTACAGATCCAAGTTTGGGCATAAAATATTGCTGTTTTCAAGAGTTTTTAATAGCACTCTTTAAAATATAAGAAGCAAATAATTATGACCACAAATTGCCTAATGCAGGAGTACTTAAGCAACGACGACAGTTTTAAAAAAATACCTGAATTAAAAGGTTTCTATTTTATAAAAAAAGCGATCATTTTGATAAAACCGTATTTTAATTTCAAGGTATAATATAATGTCTGCCATCTCAAAAGAATATAGCTAACAAAATAAATGATCTTAGTTTATAACATTTCTTCTCGTTTCCCAAGAAATATAGTTCATTATTGTACCTTGAAAATATGATTAAAGCAAACTAGACTTGCTACGATAGTTCATTAAATTGTCTCGTAAATATTTCAATTTATATTTCAATAAGATTATACGTCAGAGGGATCCTTTGTTAGATATTGGAAAGTCTAACTCGAAATATACATAATGAAGCTGAAAAACGAGTCGAACAATAAAATATGGCTCAACAATGCTCAATAAACGTATTTCTATCAGTGAAGCGATCTAACCCTCGACCAAGGGCAGTATACACGAGGTCGTTCCGACTGACCGTAATTGTCTAAATCATTTTAATTCTGAGAACCCTTACTTATTTATGTAGCTATTCGACATTGGTAATGTTCCCATGTTACTTATTGCTGTAACGATTGAATCTAATGGCATGTAATAATTTTAGGTTTAGATTTTTAGCATACGTTCGAAATTTATGAAGGACGTGGGCGGTTTTATTATCATGAATACGTGCCGCTTAATGACCGTTTACATAATATTTATAAGCGGTTTATTATTTTAAATAAGCTCTTTTATTATGGTTTTGTTGATCATAATGTGGGAAAAATGAGGTTTATATGTTGTGATAAAACAAAATTTGCCGATGATAAAGATAATATATTTTCCGTTTGTAATTATATATTATTATATGGAAAACGTGTACACACGTGTACGTATAAACATGTGTACTTTGAAAACGAAAAATAATTTCCCTGTTTTAGATTTTACCAAAATGGGAAGCAGTGAAAACGGGAACAATATCATTCAAGTTCCGAACCAACGAACCGAACGGCTTAATCCTCTTCAACATGGGCGCGAAGCCACCAAGGGTAGGTTGCACGGTAAGGGGTGAAGCTTTTGGGGTTGAACCATCACTACAGAGTGATCATTAAGTCATCATCATCACTGAACATCATTAATGAATCATAAAACTTCTACTTCAAGCGCCTCTCATCTCATCTCATTACAAGCTTTAGGGGATTGCACAGTTTTTCTTTTCACTCATGTTATACGACCAATTTCATTTAGCAATAATGCGATTGTTAATTGAAATTTGCAATCCCCTAGCAATTAACTTCAGTGGATAAGGGAAAGGCAATAAATTATTTTTCTGACTGACGTTTATGCGCCTCATAAAGTCGCTTTGTAAATTTTAATTAACGGGACGTAATATTTGAGGAAATATTATCCACTGAGCGAAGCTGCATGGTAGGTGGAGGTGATAAAATGGAAAGACACAGATGTAGGGGAATTTGTGTATGGTACCTTATAAAGTTTCACCCACTTTAAACGTTGGAGTGTTGTGTTTATCGTTATGAGTGTGCACGTAGCATCCTGAGCACAGTAACCCGTACCGATCTAGCACTTGACCCGAGCTAGGGATTTCACCAAATGCCGTTCGTATCGACCTGTGTTAATAGGAAGCTTACACGAAAGGGCTTTATTAATACCTACACAAATTCACACTGAGATATACACCTTATGTTAATTTCGACACAGATAACAGATATCTATGAACATAATATCACATACACACGTTTTTAGTCATTCTAGATAGTTGTGCCATAGCTGCTGAATAAGCAGGGTTTTATTATTTTTAAAGCTTTTACGTTTATCTTTGCATGCTAAGTTGGTTTAAGAAATGCATAATGCGAATTTATTGTAAATTGTTTGCATGCATCACGTGCTACAGTAAAAGGGTTTTTGTGACCCGTTATTATTATTTTCGTTTTTGTTTTAAAACTGCATAATAATTTATAGGCTTGATGTAATTTGATTCTCGTTTTACCCGTTTTTATTAACACAGTAAAAATAATTTTCCTTTATGTAGTCACGTCTTAACCCCTTCACTCGTCTATACGTAATATCTTCCTTCAGCGCGCTTGGATCAAATTGTTTTCCGATGATATGAAATTTCCTCCCTCTAGACGATATGTTAGTGAAAATATATATTTCAGGCGGATCTGTTTGCTGTGGAAATGTTGAATGGGTATATTTATGTCCACATGGATCTGGGATCTGGTGGGGTTCGCGTGAGAGCCTCTAGGAGGAGGGTTGATGATTCACATTGGCACGAATTTTTATTAAGAAGAACGGGGAGGGACGGGAGGGTTACCGTTGATGGTGCTAATGCTGAATTTAAAACGCCAGGTAAGTTAGCATATTTGTATTATAATTTAAATCCTACATAACATTAACATTTGCACATTTTATTATTTAGAAATGCGAAATGAAATTAATAGTCTGTTTGCTCCCAATTTGTATGTGTGTGATACTCAGTATTGAATTAAATAAATTTAAATTGAATATCATAGAAATCAATCAAATCGTTTGAGTGAATTATTATGGACTACAACGAAATTTGTCTATTATGAGGGATCTAGTCAATTCATTTGTTATATTTCGTTTTTTTACGCGGAAGTTTTATTTTAAGGGAATAAAACTGAACGCTGAGTTTTGATCAAAATAATTTTAATCTAAGAATGCGACATATTTTTTTATCTAAATATTGCATTTTTGAGAGTAACTGCATAGTTCTTTGTTTTTTCAAGTCCATTGCGTGATTTTTAAAATTTAAAGCTATAGCCTGAATAATTTATAACCAAAATAAAAAAAATAAAACCAAAATGAGATCCTTGGTGAACACCCCTGTTAAAAAATGTCCTTAGAAATATATCCGTCAAATATAAGAAGTTTATGCGCAGCATAATTTTTAGTGACAAAAAGATGGTATTGATTTCAGAGATCATTCTAAACTACATTTCATTTTAAACTTTAATTATGATATACTAAATCAAACGCTTCACATATCTCCATTGCAACGCGTATATCCATACGAATCGACTTCACAATCTCTATGTATCGTAGGGGAATCAAACCAACTAGAGTTAGACGGGCCGCTATTCGTGGGTGGGCTGGGCGCGGAGTACAGCGCGGCGCGCACGCCGGCCGCGCTGTGGACGGCGGCGCTGCGGCAGGGCTTCGTGGGCTGCGTGCGCGACCTCGTGCTCAACGGGAAGCCGCAGGACCTCACTGCGTACGCGCGCCAGCAGGACGCGGGTCAGTGCTGTGTGTGTGTGTGTGTGTGTGTGTATGTGTGTGTATTCAGCTCTAAATAGTAACGATACCTAAACGTGAATGATGTTTTGAAATATTATTAACTCTCTGGCCAGATCATTACTAAGTGATAAAGTCGGAAAATACACTAAACTTACTGTTTCTTCATTTTTGAATATTTTAGAACCTAAGACCGTTTAGTTGTATTAAAGAGTAAATATATAAATAATAATAATTCACCAGTGGTCGTCAAAGTCGTTAAACGATCAACCGGAAGAAAAAAATATCACCAACTATTCTGTGTTTAGTAATAAGCTCTTTTTTCATAGCCAACCTAAATTTACCATCATTCGTTACTTTTAGGGCAATTGATTTATGGCTATTGATTTTTTGTTGGAAATTTTTTCATTTGATTCACAACTTGTTCACTAACCTGCATAAATATCTCCTTCAGCATCAGTCCGACCAGCTTGCCACGTGCTAATGAAGCAGTGCGTGAGTTCCCCCTGCCAGCACGGCGGCGTGTGCTCGGAGGGCTGGAACCGGCCGCTCTGTGACTGCTCTGCTACTAATTATGGCGGACCTACTTGTGGACGAGGTGAGTAAAAAAATAAGGTCTTCTAAAATTTACTTTTGGATGGGGAAAGAATTACTTGTGACTGAAGTAAATAAATATTAATAGAATGGTTTCTTTGCAATTTTCAATAAATGATAATCTATAAAATTTTGTGGAAAATCAAAACATTTCCACAATTTTAAAAATAACCGCATTGTGATCTTTGATCCTCCACTAACGATAGAGCATCTTCTTGTAAACAAGGTAAAGTATTTATTGTCTTTAAAAACAAATCATAGACTTTATTTATAGTCTAGATGTCCATATTTCAATTAAACAATAGTACTGAATGTGAGCAAATTTAAAATTAATGTTAATGTTTACTAATGCACTTTTCACTAAATCTTAATTCACTTAATTTACAGAATCTCCAACAATATTCCTCAACGGGAGTCAGCACCTCACAGCATCCCTCGGTCCAGAGCACGTGACGCAAACTGAAGAGTTATTACTCCGGTTCAAGACGAGTAAAGCCGGGTTGTTGTTAAGAACTGCGTCAGAACATTCTGCTGATAGGATCGAGTTGGCTGTCGCTGCGGGGAGAGTCAGGGCTAGTGTTAGACTGGGGGATAGGGAAAAGGTAAGTATGAGGGCAAAGGAATAGTGAATTGTATGATGTTTTGTCTGTTAATAAGTTGTCATTTAATTCTATTTATGTAGTTCTTTTATTGGGGAATAACAATCATGAATTCATTTTAATTCAGAACACTAGAAATTTATTTTAATGTTGCTCTGATTATTTCCGCTTTCGTGGTATATTGAATTTTTCTTATAAATATAACTCTAGTCTTTATTTGTTATTTATTTATAGCTTAATACATAAGAGTAATATTCTTCTGCTCTGACAATTTTTACTTTATTATTCCAATTGGGATATTCTAAACCTATACCTACCTTTTATTCTAGTTTTCAAGATAATTTCACAAAATATCCGCAACATTTTGAAATTAAAAGCCTTGTAGCGTATTGTAAATGCGATTTAAATCTTTAATTAATCGCGGGTAACTGTTAATTTTCTTAAATTCTTCATGTATAATACTCACACAAAATTCTAAATACATTCAACTTCAAAATTGCATTGTATTATGTAATTAATTCTTCTTTGTTTTTATTTTGTTTCTCAATATATTTCGCTTCATTCGCCTTCTCCCCGTAGTTGCCTGGCAGAAATCATTGCATAGTTATAAGGCTGCCCTTTGCCTTTGTTTATTGTGAAATTGTTATTTTATGTACTTGGTTAATGCACAATAAAGTGTTAAATAAATAATTGCAGAACCTGCTAGCGGGCGCGAACGCGGCAGACGGCACGTGGCACACGGTGCGGTTCTCGCGGCGCGCGTCCAACCTCAAGCTGCAGGTAGACGGCGGGCAGCCGGTGCGCGGTACGTTATGTACGTATGCACGGGACACCCGCACCTTTGTGTTGACCCTTTAGATGGTAAGGTTGGTAGGGCGATAGGGTACATTGTGTTCTCCCTTGTAGATGGTAAGGTTGGTAGGGCGATAGGGTACATTGTGTTCTCCCTTGTAGATGGTAAGGTTGGTAGGGTAGGGTACTTTGGATTGGATGATACTGTTGAGGTTCAGGGAAATGTTTTGATGAAAAAATTACTGAGGTTGGTAGGGCAGTAGGGTACATTGGATTGGATGATACTGTTGAGGTTTTAATGGAAAAAAAAAGTTGCACTCCGGGAGTGCCGGCAGAAGTGAAAACTTGATTATTAACGTTGAGCATGTTTGATATCCGTCTTACGCTTTTTCGATCAGGTCACGTGTCCTGACGCGAGTTTAAGATTTTATACCCAACGCCGCTTAAAGAAGTTTTCACTTCAAAAATACTGAGGAATTAAATAGTAAAATGTTAAATTGAATAGTTGTTGGAATGAATTTGAAAATAAAACTAAAGATTTAAAATGTGTAAAAGTCAATATAAGTTACATGATGAAAATAGTTGTCTATTTGTTTAATGATACATTTTTGTATAATTAAGATGATTTTAAGATACGTTGTTGGATAGTTAAGATGCTGATAAAATGTAGATGTTAAATTTAGCTAATTAGTTAATGTAAAATCCAATGAAGTAATTTTACAAAACTATAATATAACGAACATACAAGATACTGTATAAGCGACCCTCGATGTTAGTCGTCCTCTAGATGTAGTATAGTGGCTTATTTTCCTTGATTTCTAGCTGGCACTGTATCTCACTTTTCAGTTCTATTAATGCTTTTCAAATCTTCTTTTCTGTAGACATTCTTTCCCCCGTAGCATTCTTTATAGTTTAAATAAATTAGTGGTATCTGTTCTGTTGTTTTTAACCATCGAATGAATGATAACATCGTCCGAATATGTCATTTCAATATTCATTACTACAGCACTTTAGAACAGGTTCCACTCATTGGAGTGTGTCATTCATGCAACCAAATTGCAAACGTCATTACATACTTTGTTACTTGGTTGTGAATAGAAAGGTATGTGTATCTAGTAACCTGTTTGCTAAATCATTTTCCAGTAAAATTGCATCTATGTAAAATCAAAAGAAATATAGACTGACTATGAACTCTGACTTCGTAAAATCTTCTATTGTTAGAGACTCTGCTAAGCTTTGCTCTTCCAAATGTAACTCTGCTATAGATGTCTTTGTAAATAAATTTGAAAGCGTCAGGGATCTATGGATTTTACTTTTGCTAAATTATTTTTATTTGAGAGTCAATGTTGTGAATTTTTGTATGGGTTAAACTGTTTACTATAATATGTTTTGATTGATTTTCCAGCTGAAACAATTCTAGGGAAAGCTTCTACTTTAGAAATATCGACAATTCATCTCGGTGGTCTATTCCACCCGGAGGAAGAAATCCAGATGACATCAACACTGCCAAACTTTGTTGGATACTTGCAAAAGTTTATTTTTAATGGCATAAAATACATAGATCTAGCAAAGACACTGGGAGTTGGATCAACTGAAGAGAACAATAATATTGAAGATACATCCAACATTTTATTTACTGGGAAATTTGTAAAGCCCGACGCTCTTAACGTGTACAAAGCAGTAACATTTAAATCGAAACATACATACGTTGGATTGCCACTTTTAAAAGCGTATGCGAACACGTATTTAGATTTTTATTTCCGAACGACGGATATGGATGGTCTTTTATTCTATAATGGTGGGAAAAAGCAAGATTTTATAGCGATAGAATTAGTAAATGGACACATACATTGCGTGTTTAATCTTGGAGACGGTGTGGTCACTATGAAAGATAAGTTAAAGAATTTCCTAAATGACAATAGATGGCATACAGTATCGATAAGAAGACCAACGCCCAAAGTGCATACATTACAAGTTGACGACGATTTGGAAATGCACACTACAAGTAAGTTAGAGAAATTAATATTCACGTCTTGTATCATATTATGATGTTTCGCATATTTACAAAATTTATTCAATTTGTAATTTTACTGCTAAAGTAACTTGTAAACTAATTAACAGAGTATTCATACCATGGTTTAAAAGGATTAAATAATTTGATGGTTTTTATCCCATAATAATTATTTTTGTGTATCACCAAATAATATTTAATTATTATTTATTTCAGGTTCAAATCTAATGCTAGAATTAGACAGCGTATTATACGTCGGTGGTGTTCCCAAAGATATGTATACGGCATTACCAGTAGGAGTCCTATCCAGACAGGGCTTCGAAGGTTGCATGTCTAGTTTGGATCTGCCTGGAGAGTCTCCATCGTTGATTGAAGATGCTGTTGTACCTAGTTCTTCTTTAGTTTCGGGATGTGAAGGTATGCATTGTTTGAAGATTACATGAGTACTTAAATTTGACTGATTCTAATAATTATTTGATTATTATTATTTAAATATTTCTATTCTTTATAAATTTATATGATTCTTATAACTTGGACAAGATGCAATATGATATAGAATTATAAATTTATGTTTGTTTTCAGGTCCAACAAAATGCACACACAATGCTTGCGCTAACAAGGGTGTATGTGTGCAGCAATGGAACACGTATGTGTGCGACTGTGACCTCACATCCTTCACTGGGCCTACCTGTTATGACGGTAAGATTAATAATATAAGAGATTGGTTTATTAAATATAGTGGTGACGTGTGTACAATACTTATACAACAAGTATTGTATAATACAATAACGTATAAAACTTTACAATACGATTTTTATTTAAGAATCCGTTTTCGTGAGTCATTTGACGTTCACTTAACCAGAAGTGACAAATATTTCTAGACAAAATAATAAAATGAATGAATTAATCAGTGAATAAACGAACAGAATTCACTGCGTAGTGAACACACGTTAGAACGAATGACTGACCGATAGATCGATATTGTAAATTGTCCAATCGAATGAAATAATTAATAATGTTAGTTACTCATTTAAAATCCTTGTAATAATGACTTATTGAATGATAAAATAAAAGAATTACTAAATTTACAAACCCGTGACATAGAAGACTATGAATTTTTTGTGTTTAATTCTATTATTGAGAAATTAATGTAATTTAATTATGTTTCCAGAGTCAATAGCATACGAGTTCGGTCCGGGCCGCGGTATAATCACATACACGTTCCCACCGAGCGCGGTCGCGGACACGGAGACGGACCGCGTGGCGGTCGGCTTCGTTACCAGCAAGGCGGACGCGGTTATACTGCGGGTCGAGTCCGCTAACACGCAGGACTATATGCAGATGGAGATTGTGAGTGTGTTTGTGTATATGTTGTAGATTTTATACAACATACCATAAACCAACATGCCAACGTATTTTAAGTTGTGTTGTAGTGAGTGATTGATCTAAGGGTTTTCATCAGATTGTTGTGTATGGTGATTGTTTCTACGTACATATGTTGATGATTTTGAATTGATATAATTTTATGTAGTTGAGGTGATAATACTGCGCATCGCTCGCATCATAGATGGAGATTGTGTGTTGTTTTGGAGTTTGTAGTGAGTTATAGAGATAGAGATTGTGAGTGCTTGGGTGGAGGGTTTTCAACAGATTGTTGTAGATGATAATTGTTTGTGTGTGCATATTATGTTGATGAATTTGTACTAATGTAATCTTTTGTAGGTTTATACTATGCATTGAGACTGGTAGTAGATAGTGATTGCTTGCTTATTATATCGATGATATTGTAACGTGTGGATTAAAAACGGCGAGTGCTCTAGTTGGGGGCTATCAAATGGTTGTCATGGATAGTGGTTATTTGTTTGTGTTGTTTGAGAATGTGAGGATTGTGTGAATGATCTGGTTGCGGGTTTTCAAGTGGTTGTTGTGGATGATAATTGTTAGTGTGTATATTATGTTGATGATTTTGTAATGCTAGTCGTATGAGCGATGGCCATATATTGCGCATTGTGTCCGCCACCCACAATATGATTACATACATATGGAGACTTTGAGTAATTGAGTTGATGATGATTATGTATGCATACATTGACGATTTATTAGTGAATTCTGTAGATGGAGATTGTAGTATATTATATTGATGATTTTCTATTGATTTATGCAAATAGATATTAAAAGATTGTTTATTGTGATAATAAATTTAGGGTGCCTTTAAATACTCATTTCGTGTTTACTTCACAGATCCGCGGCAACCTGTTCGTGGTATACAACGTGGGTGACGGCGAGCACCCGCTTGGTGACGAAGCAGCACGTGTAGACGACGGAGCTTACCACGTGGCGAGCTTCACGCGCAACGGGAGCCGCGCCGCGCTGCAGCTCGACAACTACGCGGTTAATCTGCGGCACCCACATGGTGAGGCGACATTTTGTGTACTGGGGCTACCACGTGGCCTTTATGTTGAGTTACGGTAGCAAAAACTGTTATCAGTGAAAATTGACTTGTGTATTGACGTACAAGAAATAAATACGGTCACAATCACTCAAAAATAGTCAAGCAAAATTTATTAGGATTCTATTCATATTAAGATCATTTTACAATATGATACATTTTAATAGACGAATTGCTATGCTTGTTCTTTAAAGTTCTTTTTCTTCTTCTTCTTTCTATACAGGGTGTAATCGATAAGTATGTACAGGCGATTATTCCGTAACTATTGTAGATATCAAAAAACTTTAAACTGATATCGAAAGTCCTTTACCTAATGAGTATAATGACAATAATAACTTAACTACAGTAATAACTAACTAAAATCAAACGGGAAATAACCAACTAATAGTTAATGCATCACCCATATCTAATCGTGTCCTCCGACAGTCACCTAATGTTTTATACATTATACAAATAATTCTATCCACAGGCGGTCAACAATCCACAATATTCAACAGCATGTCGCGCATCATAGTGGGGGGCGGTGCGGGGGGGGCTCGGTCGTTCAGCGGCGTGCTCGCCGGGCTCGTGGCCGGCGCGCGCCGGGTGCTGGACCTGGCGGCGGCCGGGGACCCGGCCGTCACCGTGCGGGGAGACGCTAGGCGGGCTGCTGCACCGTTGGATAGAGATATTAATCGCATGCAACAGGTTTGTGCACTAACACACATACACACGCACACGTTAGACTGTTATCATAGAAATAATATACAATAGGTTAGCGGGTATAATAATTCACAGCAAAAAATCCGAGAGAGTTGTATTGATGATATCAATAGGACATGTAAAAAGTAATACATTTTTCAGACATAGCTATAATAACAATTATAAAAAGATCACATAGCAAAATTCGTATTGTAACCGACATATTGATAAAATATTGCTCAGAACATTTATTAGTTCACATTTCTTTTTATTTACGTGTTTCTGTGTCTGCCTGTTTATTTATTTTATTTTTTGCACGTTATATTTATTTCTTTCTGTAATAATTGTTAATCTATCTTATATACAGACTCCTCCCTCTGGGTACGGCGGTGCCGGAGCGCTAGACGAACTAGTGTACTCTGGCGCGGGGTCTGGTTGCCGGGACGACGACGAGGACGCGTGCGCGCTGCCCGACGCCGGCGGGGACGACCTCATCACGCCCGTCTACGTGCCCAGCACGCGCCGCCCGCCCCATCACAGGAAGGTGAGCTCTGCCGCTCTACAGCGCTACAGCTCTACAGCGCTACAGCTCTACAGCTCTACAGCGCTACAGCTCTACAGCGCTACAGCTCTGCCGCTCTACAGCGCTACAGCTCTGCCGCTCTACAGCGCTACAGCTCTGCCGCTCTACAGCGCTACAGCTCTGCCGCTCTACAGCGCTACAGCTCTGCCGCTCTACAGCGCTACAGCTCTGCCGCTCTACAGCGCTACAGCTCTGCCGCTCTACAGCGCTACAGCTCTACAGCGCTACAGCTCTACAGCGCTACAGCTCTACAGCTCTACTGCGCTACAGCTCTACAGCGCTACAGCTCTGCCGCTCTACAGCGCTACAGCTCTGCCGCTCTACAGCGCTACAGCTCTGCCGCTCTACAGCGCTACAGCTCTGCCGCTCTACAGCGCTACAGCTCTACAGCGCTACAGCTCTACAGCTCTACTGCGCTACAGCTCTACAGCGCTACAGCTCTGCCGCTCTACAGCGCTACAGCTCTACAGCGCTACAGCTCTGCCGCTCTACAGCGCTACAGCTCTACAGCGCTACAGCTCTACAGCTCTACTGCGCTACAGCTCTACAGCGCTACAGCTCTGCCGCTCTACAGCGCTACAGCTCTACAGCGCTACAGCTCTGCCGCTCTACAGCGCTACAGCTCTACAGCGCTACAGCTCTACAGCTCTACTGCGCTACAGCTCTACAGCGCTACAGCTCTGCCGCTCTACAGCGCTACAGCTCTACAGCTCTACCGCTCTACAGCTCTACTGCGCTACAGCTCTACAGCGCTACAGCTCTACAGCTCTACTGCGCTACAGCTCTACAGCGCTACAGCTCTGCCGCTCTACAGCGCTACAGCTCTACAGCTCTACCGCTCTACAGTGCTACAGCTCTGCCGCTCTACAGCTCTACAGCTCTACCGCTCTCGCTACAGCGGTACCGGAGCAAACGACAAGCTGGACATTATTATGTGAAAGACATTATATCTTCTAATGGCCCCGATAAGAATAGGAATCTACAAACAGAAGCACAAAATCATATGTGTAGTGGAACTCCGTCGTGCAAAAATGGAGTTACAAATTACAGATGTTTTGTTTACAATACTCACACTTACACAAAAGAAAAATGATAGTTATAACTAAACACCCATACAACACACATTCATCTACTAGAATATCCGTTTTTATCTAAATTCTTACACAAATTATAAAAGCATCCGGTTTGAAAGATCAATTCATAGACTTAATCATAGATACACTTTATCGAACTGGTAAAATTGACATTAATATGAAGTTTAAATATTATTGAAGTGTTAATTTTATTTTTCAGGGAGATATCAGCGGTAAACTGATGAAACCGTGTGACGACGAAGACTGCATAGAAGGTTCTGGATCAAATGGAGAGGAAATTACAGAGCCAGAACATCCTATTACAACGTAAGAACTAAAATATTATATTACTCAATACTGAAAATGATTGATATTTACAAATTAGAAATTAGTTAACGTAGGAGGACACTATCCCTCTCTTTTTTAACACAGTTATCATCTTGTTTAGAATTACGCTTAATATTTTTTTTATGTATACTCTGTTATTTAAATCAGATGATTAGTCGATTCTATCATAAAATATATCGTTTTTATAATTTTATTTTTATTATATTTCATAATTACGGTCTTCTAACTGAATTTCTTAAAATTCCAGGGCTGGAATAAGCAGCACACACAGCATGACGTCACCAACGACAGCAATATCTACAGAGCACGTGGACAAAGCGATATCCAGCTCCACGGATACAGAGAGCAGCGTGACCACGAAGAGTGACCATGACCGTGACCGTGACCGTGACCGTGACCGCACCACATTACCTGACCACGATAATATGCACGCGGGCACTGTGGATACTGCTACCACGCCTGAGAAAGGAACTACGCCTACTGAAGGTATTATCATCAAAATATTTTGGTTATGTAGTCAAATTAGTTACGAGGCAATAAAAAATATGTTCTAAATTTCACACTCAATAAATTATTTGTTATCATGGTACTAACAAATTGTATCACACGGGGTTTTATACGAGCTTGATTGTGCGGCCTTTTTTACCCCAATAAATCTGTACTATATATCTAAATATACTATTAATTATTATTCCAAATTTCATCTAAATCAGTCAAGCATTCTAGAGTTAGTTATAAACATTCATCCATGCAAATGTTACACATTATTTACTGCTGAAATTGACTTATTTTACACCGGAAAGTTCTAAATAAAGCCACAACCAAATTTTTCAGAGCACACGCACACAAGCAACCAGTTCACGCCCACAGTGACGCGACACACAGAGTCTACACACACTACTGAAGAGGAAATACCAGATTACGAAGACCATAGACACACCAAGATCCCAACCAGATCTCCATACGGTATAGATGAAGGGATCCCGGGAAGTTATCCCGGGTATAACGGGCACGAACCAGAGATAACAACTAAATGGTATCATCCGAAAGCCACGGATAATAGAGTCGTGCCGCCCGAGTCGGAGTTCTTTGCTACGATTGTTGGTAAGTTATTGAAGTTATAACTATAATATAAAAATTTATCGCAAAATGTGTTGGTAAGCGCATAACTCAAAACTGCTGAACTGATTTCGTTAATTCTTTTTTTATAATATTTCTTGAAGTACGAGGATGGTTCATAAGGAGAGAAAACGTAAACATGTACCTCGGGCTAAGCCGGGGCGGACCGCTAGTATTGTATAAGGTTAACTAAACGAAGAACGTCTAAAATGTTGACCTTGATGCTTATTATTGACTCTGGAATTCGATACATAGATGATCAGAGACGTTTTATTCGTCATTTGGAAAGTAAATTGAGTGTATGTAGTAACATAATCATCGTTCAGTCGTTCTATCTTGTTTTAAGGTCAGATCGATTCGATCTCCTCAAAAAAATAATTCAGAATCGTTGTGATATGCAAATTGTATATAAAAATTGTAGTTAACAATCTTTTTACAATAAAAAAAAATTCTTTTCCAGGTATCGTAGCATCAGTACTGATAGCGATAATCCTGATAGTGATAATAGTGCTGAAGCTGATGTTCAAGCTGGACCCGTCGTACAAGGTCACTGAGGACAAGAGCTACCAGCAGAGCGCTAGTGCGGCGCTGTTGGGGAATCAGGTATTATTTATTACTAACAAAGATATTTATTTATTCAATTAGACTTCTTATAAAAGTCAATTAGTCGTCATAACATTTTGTAACACTTATGGTATGAGCATTTATATCAAATATGGTGAATTGGAAGGTTAATTTGATATATATTGAACATGTTAAAACTGATGAATATATTTTTTTAATTGAGTTTAATTGAGCTACACAAATTAGTTTAGAAAATTGTGAGTGTGTCTCTTTAGAAAAGCTAGTTGAAATTTAAAAATGGTTTGCAAGCTAAAATACATTGTGTTTGTATCTTTCTGAATCTTTCTTAAACAAATTCCGGATGCCTTCAAATAGGATATACATATTCTGTATATTATGTATGTTCTGTTACACAATATTATGTCAAATTTATTAAAAGTACTTTACTTATACTTGACCTACTCGAACTTAATGTTATGTGTGTTAGTTGTATGTTTTTATTATTAGCATCTTATTCAACCCACTTGAATTTTTATATCAGGTGCTGAATTTTATGTACTTATTCTTTCTTATTTTCCTCTCACTCAACCTTCTTGAATTTGTATGTCAGGTGCTAAGAGTATTGTCATATAACTAAAAATATGGCTAGGGCCGAAAAATTGTGGTGAAAGCGAAGTGAAGAGCGGAACCTTCTGACACAAGCATTTTATTTGCTTACTAGGAGTGTTCCAATCACAATTTAGTTTAAGACCGAATGTAAAAGAATGAAATAAATAATTTGAATTTGAATCTATATGTATTGTTTATCCCCCCCAGGCCCACTCCAGCTACCAATCAGACGCAGCAGCCAACGGTCCGGGCGCACGCGGTCTGCAGCCGCTCGCACTGGGCCGAGCTGCCCCACTCGCACCGCAACCCGTCAAGCGGGATGGGATCAAGGAGTGGTACGTGTAGGGGGGGGAGTGGGGGGTGGGGGTTGGTGATGTTGGTTCGGGTGATGAGAGCTACATAGATTATGGTACATTTTTATCAACTAACCATGATAAAGTTATAAGTTACAAAGATAACTAAGGCGCGTTCGTCATGTTCATTAAATCCATTTTGACTGACAAACTGACAAATTGTTGTAACTGAAATCGTTAAACAATATATTATTATCGTGTACTGTATTCATTTCAAACGTTGCTCATACACGTTTTAATAATCGTAATACATAATTCTTTAAAAGTCTGATATGAATATTATAGACTTCAAACAGGCCGACTATAATCCAAGATGTACAACAGTCTTTAAAATTTTCAATTCGAAGGTAATAATAATTTATTAAACTTTTATCAAACATTGTTAAAAGAACTTTTGCTCAATATTCAAAACGTCACCAATCTCCAAATTAACTCTACCCACCAAAAAAAGAACATTAACAAAATGATCGCTCGTTCAATCCGCGTGTCCATACAATTCGAACCGGACATATCAGCGTAGTTAATTTTATATACAATAGTGAATATACCTGTAGTCGCTTTTTAGCTGGTTGTATTTTGGGGATAGACGTCTTCATTGTTAAATATTGTTATAAATTTAAATTACTATAAAATTCTCCTGAGATACTCTTTCTACTCTATCTCTTTTTCCGGTTTCTATTAATTTATTTTATTTCAAACTTGACTATATTTTCGCTTTTACACCCAAATATCTCTTTATTTTAGCAAATCTTAAATCTTTATTATTTTCTAAAATAATTTGGTAAATTCGTACTTACTCTTTCTCTTCCATTTAGGATATCTTCAATTATTTTTTCAACTTTTGAATGAACTAATCAAACGCTCTTTCAAAATCCTTTATATATTTGACAATGAAGATGACTACAACCAACAAGTATGAATGAAAGACGCATAAATTGTTTGTGTTGCGTATGTAAAGTGGAGTATCGACTGATTGACAAGTGTTAGTGTAAATAAAGTTAATGTTAGTGACGTCACTCGAGCGACTGGTGTATGTGCGTTGATGTAGACACGATAGACATGGAATTGCTTATTATTGTTAAATGGAGTCGTTTGATATAAAATTGCATTGTTAACTCCATATTGAGTTTAAATTGATGTACCTTATCTGGAATATCTGTTGTTGCTTTGAGAAAAATGGAAACAGATCGCTTAGTTTTCTTTTACATTTTGTACAACACCCGCTTTTTTATAACATACAATTATCAATAAGGCAATATCGTTAACTATAGGGCTGCCAACACTGAAATAAAGCATATCGTTCAATTGAAGACTACGGTAATATTACGATTTTCTCTTTCCTATATTTATTATGTCTTATACAATTGTTTTTACATAAGGGTGAACGTAAGGTTGATATCTTCAACATAAGGAGCTTGAATTAAGCATATGAATAATGTCTTTAATAACACGAAATGGATGGAGTAATACAGAAGGAAAATATTATTTATTTAAAGTAAGCGTTTAATAAATTGCTTTAAATTATCGAAAATGTCATCTCATTTAATTCACTCCTGAAGATAAAATTTTTCTATATAGTGTATTTAATTTTCTCTGTAGAGGCCTAATTGTCATGAAAATCGTTGAGCCTGACAACCTACTGTACTTTAATAGATATTTATTATTTATAGTACCTAACGATAACTTAATAAATATATGTGAATAATAGTTTAAAAACCTAAGTGTTCAAAACAATTTTCATCAACTTAAAACCTAGAAGTGTTTTGGCATGTCGCAAGGTTCTATGCTAAGTCCCTATCTTTTTCTTATTTACAAAATTGCTATATTTGATCACAGATTCTTATTCATTATTTAATAATTGATCAAAATAATAGAGGAGACGATCTAATTGTTAAAAGAGTTTAAAATTTATTTAAATTAGATTTTTTGCTATTTGGAACGTTTCTAAAAGCGAATATTATTGTAACTCCTAAACATGTCCTGTTTACTCTAGCTTCGATGCGTGCAATCCTTAATATCTTCAAATCGCTTAAATATTTTATAATATTACATCCACCGTCCCGTTTTCCTCTTTCCAAATAAATACTTCAATTAGCTTTAAAAGGAAAGTCATATTTATATAGATTGTTATGAAGCACAGGTTCTAGGTTCTATTGTATATAGTTAATATAATTAAGCGATAATGTACTGTAATGCCACACTCGTTTTACGGCACAAAATGTTAGTTAAATTTGTTTGTCTGTCAATTTTAGTGTTAATTAACAAAACGGTTTAGTGATTTGTATCCGATTTCAATACTGATTTGTACCATTTCGTTTGTGAATTGTGACTGTAGAAGTGAATTTATTTGTTTTAATATTAAATAAATTTGCTTCGTAAAAATATTTGTTAATCCAATTTATTGTACAGGTAGATACGACTTCGGTCGGACCAACTTTTGTTTAACATAATTCGATCAGATTTTCAAATAATAATATATAATGTAATTTACATCAATGTGTTGTTTTATTTTACCTGATATTCGAAAATGATACCTACTCAACTATTCATGAAAATATCTTTACTGCAAATACAATTACCTACTGTTGGTGGAACTAATGTGTCTATAATATCAATAACAAACTCGAGCTTGATAAACTTTAATCTTGCTGTTATTATAGAGCTCGCAATTTGATTATAGAATACCAGAATGAAACACACTCTGATGCTAATAATTACATATAAGGTGAGAAATTTCACACAGATTTCCACAGATATGATGACCGAAAGAAATCAAAAACTGGGATCTCTGAACTAATATAATCGAGTTTTGTATTGTAATAGATAGTACCTTCATCAAATTTTAAACATTATAGACATTCATTCACACAATATAACCATTCAACTTTACTGTCAACCAACTACAAAAAACATGGTCTCTCAGAACAGCCCTTTGATCATGTGTAGGCTTTAAAATGAGATTTGTAACAATAATGATATTTTCCTATATAATTTGTATCAATTAAGAAATAAAATAGATATTAATTTAAATGATGAATAAAATTCAAGTTTACCTACTTATAATTAATTTAAATTATTTTTGTGTGTTATACTGATAAAACATTTTACTTAATAATTAATGATGGTATGTAGTTACTGTATTCACTTTTTTATGTTATTGTAATGATTTAAGTGTTGTGTGCAGTTTTAATTGGGTTGTAATCTCAATATTGTTTAATTTAGTAAGTTGATGTAAATGTTTTTGGAGTATATCCTGTAACTGTGCCTAAAAAAAAAAAATAAAAAAAATAGGTATCATAAATGTAATTCTAGGGTTTATTAAGAATCAAACAACAACAAGAATAAATTGTTATTTACACAATTTTAAGTAAAGCTGTAATCGACCCCGATATTGAATTTCAAAAGGCTAGGTCACTAACCATAACTCAAGTAGAGTATATATTGCGACTGAATTCCGAAGTTCTCTTCTCATATTATACATATATAAAAAAAATATATTATTCGAGGTATTCGATTAATGAACAATTTATAAATCTGCAACATATTTTAACGAAGTAGGTAAATTCAGTATATATTATAAACCATTGAACCGTTTTTTATGAATATTATACTATTAAATACCTACCATTAAAAGAAAGAAAAAAAATTCTTGGTTAAAACTACGCCTACCTATTATTTTGTTTTAAACTACTTTTGTACGCAGCCTTAGTAATTCGCAAAACCTTCCGAAACGAATTACCTTCAGAGTACATAATAATATAATATATTATTTCACTAATATATATTATTTCACTAAGTGGAAGGGTGCGATCTCATCGAATATCTCGAGTTTGGTAAGAAAAAAAATAGGATTTTTGTAGATATGCAGATTTTCCAGCGATATTACTTCTACCGTCCGCATCGGCCAGCGAGCTCTTCAACTATGAATTCAACTTGCTTGCTTCGGTTGCTTCTATCGTCGAGTAACTTAAAATATAATTGATAATTTGCCTTCAACATGTGTTTTATTTTCTTAAAGATCTAAAATGTAAGATTCTTTATTTTAAACTGTATTAATTATTATTATTTATCATAGACTGCGATTAAAGAGAAAGAGGAGAAAACTTATTTAACTCAATAAAGGATATTTATTTACATATTTATAAAATGACTACAATACCGTATTAATATTTCAAAAGAGAAAACATGGATAATTTTTGTTCGCTATCATTGCTTAAGTTCAGGGAAACTATTATGTGTTAACTGCGGAGTTGCATTTACATGAAAATGTCAAAATTAAGTGGAACAGGTACTGTCAACATTTTCCTAAAGTACCTATATATTATGGAGTTATATAATCTGCATATTCCTACTTTTGAAATGTTTACTGTGCGTCATTTGCAAATCTGTAGGTACTAATATTATAAACCTGAAGAGTTTGTTTGATTGTTTGAACACGCTAATCTCGGGAACTACTGGTCCGGTTCTTTCAGTGTTATATAGCCCATTTATCGAGGAAAGATATAGGCTATATAATATAATATGATCTCGCTATGACCAACAGGAGCGAAGCACTGCGGGTAAAACCGCGGAGCACAGCTAGTGAATCTATTTACAAATAGCGATATAGCGAATAGAGCTTTTCGTTTATGGTGATCATGTATTTATTTTAATAACGAACGATTACAACATTTTGAAGGTCTAATTGAAACATAATTTCACAATTAAAACAAAATATCCACACTTTGAAAAAAATTAATCGAATTAAAATTATACAAAAATATATTAAATGTGTACCTACAATAACTGGCAAATACGTATATCATGGAATGAGGATAATATTTAGACAGAAAGTACTGAAAAAAAAAAATTGCTCATAGAGATTTTGCTATGATTAGTGTTTAGTCTTTCATTATATTATCAAACCGAAGTTCTTAAACTTATCGATTTAATTTCAACAGACTTGTTGCCGTAACGAAATAGGCCAAGATGTAGGCGTATACACGTGTAAAAGTTAGTATGTATCGTCTAGACGTATTATGTGAAGGCTACAACATTTTTTATATTCAAAACAATTATTATAATATCATATTGTGTGAAATAACGATACAAATATTATTGTAATATGATAGTGCTGTAGAGTTTGTTACTGTTTATTGGAATAGCATTAGCAACTACTGGTCCGAATTAATAATCTGTTTATCGAGGAGTATTAATTATTTATTAGAAACTAGTGGTCCGCCCCGGCTTCGCCCGTATTTAGTATCCTATGTCCTTCTCCTGGCTCTAAACTACCTCCCTGCCAATTTTCAGCTAAATCGGTTCAGCCGTTCTTGAGTTATAAGTGGAGTAACTAACACGACTTTCTTTTATTCTATATATCTTTTCTTATATATAAAATTCTCGTGTCACAATGTTAGTCTGCATACTCCTCCGAAACGGGTGGACCGATTCTCATGAAATTTTCTGTGCATATCGGGTAAGTCTGAGAATCGGCCAACATCTATTTTTCATATGTACCACGGGCGAAGCCGGGGCGGACCGCTAGTATATATATATATATATATATATATATATATATATATATATATATATATATATATATATATATATATATATATTATATATATATATATATATATATATATATATTTTACGGATTATGTATAAAACTAAACTGAAAATATTATAAATGAAGTTTCCTTATGAATAATTACGTTTTATGAAAAAATACCTAGTAATAAAAACTAGCGTGAGCATTCATTTTAATTCAACGCTCGTTTTACTTAAAATTTTGAAAGCATATAATTCTAAGTCCCTTGTCAGCTTAACCTAATACAGTTTAAGATATTATTCAAATATTTGCATTTTAAGTCTATATCTATAAGTATGTATATACAGTTTTGTTAGCTTATTCTAAGAAAAATATAACTCGTAAACTGTTTCAGAATTCTATGGCCCATATTGTAACTTTTATATATCTATCTTATAAACCTATTGAATAAACTCAAACTCAAACATTTATTTATTCAATGAGACTTCTTCTAGAAACACTTTTCAATCGTCATTATATTATATTTATTATCGTCATTTACCACCAATAGAAACCAAAAACTATTTCAAACTGATTCGCAAATACGCGAATAAAATTTATTTACGGAATAAAATATTATGCAGTCTAAGTTTAAAACCCCTGACCTCAAAACGGCTATAAATTGTTGTAAAAGCTGCAACTTTCTCGGAACAAATTTAGATCTTATATGAAGTGGGTTCTAGACATGTACTCCGCAACGCTGTGTTTCGTTTTAGTAATCACAGTTTATTCTGTACTAAGTGAAAATCCAATACTTATGCCATCTGTTAACTCTGACGAGAGCGTAAAAATATCTGAATGCGTTTTAAAACTGTCCGCTAAGTACTTTGTCGAGAAAAAAGCTTTAAGTGGCAGCATCGTCATTCTAGCCATTAATCCAGATGAATTCACAAAGCAGTATCTTTTGCAAACGGTGCACAATGGTATAAAATATTCAATAATGGTAAAAACACCGTTCTATCCCCACGCGAACGCATCTCACTTCAGAGAAAAAGCAAAAAATTACATGATGATACTAGAAAATAAAACTGACTTAAGGGCTTATATTGCATTACTAAGCAAATTACCTACTTGGAATCCCTTCGCAAAAACAATTATATTATATGAAAAACAAGAGTACGAAGACAATGAAAGACTCGCTATCTCGTTCATAAACGAATTACATCAGTCTAAGTTACTTAAAACCATCGTTCTAATATATTCTCCATTAGACGATGAGATTATAGCGTACTCTTGGAATCCTTATACAGAAACAAATTGCGGGGGCAGATGCGATTCAGTATACATTTTAGACAGATGTAAAGATAATGTTATAAGGCAATTAGAGGTTCAAAGGGAAATGTTTCCATTAAACTTGAAAGGTTGCCCTTTATTAACATATGCCGTTATATCAGAGCCATACGTGCTGCCACCGGAGGGAAAACTGACAACTGAGATTTGGAACGATGTCTACGATTTTCAGAAAGGCGGTGAGATAAGTTTAGTAAAAATTATAGGGCAATTTACAAACATGACACCCATTATACGCATGTCTGAGATCGAGGAAAATTGGGGAGTCATTTACCCGAATGGATCGGCGACCGGGGCGTACGCTTTACTTAGAAATGATTCGGTGGATCTTGTTATTGGTGACATCGAAGTTACTAGAACAATTCGTAAGTGGTTCAATCCAACAATCAGTTATACGCAGGACGAGATGACGTGGTGCGTCCCGCGTGCAGGCAAAGCAGCGACATGGGATAATATTATAACAATTTTTCAATGGTCCACTTGGGCCGCCACCTTTGGATGCCTTATTACCATCAGCTTATTATTCCATTACTTTGGCTATAAAGAGAATAGAAAAGTTTCCAAATGGCCGACGAATTCGCTTCTAAAGTCATTTGGCATGCTGCTCGGTTGGAGCGTCTCACTCGACGCTCGATCTGCTACGTTTAGAATTCTGATGTTTGGCTGGCTTTGTTTTAGCATAAACATGGGGATATCCTATGTATCATTCCTGAGAAGCTTCCTAATGCATCCGCGATTTGAGAAGCAAATAAGCAGCGAGGCGGATCTCATTCAGTCTGGAATTCCTCTGGGGGGCAGGGAGATTTACCGATCCTATTTTGAGACTAATAACGCGAGCTCGTTTTATTTGTATCGCAAATATAACTCGACAACGTTCTCCGAGGGGATCCGCCGCGCGGCTTACGGTAGGAATTTTGCCGTTGTTTCGTCAAGGAGGCAGGCGGTGTATATGGACCAGGTTTTGGGTAGAGGCGAGTCGTTGATTTACTGTTTTCCTGAGAGCCACAACCTTTATAAATACGGTGTTGCTTTATTGGCTAGGGAATGGTTCCCGCTACTGGAGAGATTCAATAATATTATACGGAGTGTTTCCGAGAATGGATTGATTGAGAAATGGAATAAGGAATTGTTTATTCGTTTGGTTGGCGCGAAAGGTACGAACACTATAGTGCCGTTGGGCATGCAGCATTTATTAGGAGCATTTTTTCTAATCGGAATTATGTATGTCATTGCAATCAGTGTTTTTATTTGGGAACTCATTATAGGTTATATTGATAGGAGGAAAACATAGCATTTGTATTATGATTTTAAAGAAAGAAAACCATTTGTTGTCCCTTTATTGTAATCATGTGTACATACACATTACACGTGTCCATTCTTATTTAAGAAGTACTCAATTTATTCACTGCTTATCCTGAAATAAATGTATAATTATTGTTTGAAAAATAAATATTTGCTTCGTATGTCTGTTTTTTATTTTAATCTTAATCTAACTTTTATTTTGAGGCATTCAATTCATCCTATTTTAGGGCATTGACAAAATATGAATGTAAAAAATAAACACACTATAATTATTTAAGTTTTAACTTTTATTGATAAAAATAATTTTTAGAACAGGAATTTAGATAAAAAATATTCGAACAATAAGTCGTACCACAGACTACACACAGACAATAATAATATACTCCTACCAAGTTGTATTGACATTAAAATTTATAAGTATTGCCAAGAGCTAAATCTGCTGAAGAAAGTGAAGCCAGCAAGAGCGGTTAGTATGCATTAAATTTATATTCTAACCAATAGTATCTAAGGTTATATATGTTCACACACTATGTAGATTACCGCGATATAATTCAAGGCGCTTAATTACATTGAGGCGTCAATATTACATTACCTACAGATTATACTAAGTTCTAGTTATATCATGATTACCTACAATTAGTGTGTTATGCATTGATTTTGCATATATTGGCCGCTAAAGGGAAACATTATTAATATGTAAATTGGTATTTGAAAGACACAACTGTTGTGTTTCTAGTTTTAATGAGAGTGGAACTTTGCGAATTAGAAACGTTTGTAGAGTTGTAAGTTCTCGAAAGTAAGCAATCAATATTTTTTCAGAATACTTTGTTGAAAACCATTTATTATCTATACTAATATTATAAAGCTGAAGAGTTTGTTTGTTTGTTTGTACACGGGAACTACTGGTCCGATTTGAAAAATTCTTTCGGTGTTAGATGGCCCATTTATCGAGGAAGGCATTTATCATCACGCTAAGACCTACAACACCAACTAAAACTCGTATCCAGTTGATTGGCTGAGATCCTACAAGTGCAAGCGGCAGTAGTTCCAACGAGAGTTGCATCCTTTAAGCAACTGCTTCTATTTACATAAAACATTCATAAGATGTCTTGATAGTCGAGACGTTTTGCTTAAGAACTAACAAACAGACCTAGACGCGAGATACGTTTTTCGAAAAAGGCACAAATATTTATTGTTTTGCTTTATGTGTTACTTTTATTTCTTCTCAAGTTTTAACTCAAAACGTAAAAGCGATAAAGAACGTGATCCGAGTTTGAGAACAATTAATTGTAACGCAAATAAAGAAAACAGCTCAGTCGATTTGAAATGTGATAGGTATGTAGATATAACCGAACGACATACGATGGCAAAAAATAACATAGAATTTTCCTTATCTTCCGTATTTTTGTTGTCTAAAAATATATCTTATAAAAATTCCTGTTTTTATAAGAATACCATACATCCATTTACTTTGGTACATAATTACTTTTTAAGAATATCAAGGTTTGAAGAGGATAATATACTTAATCAATAAGAATTAATAAGGATATGTATTTTGAAAAATTGTTGCTTAATTGACTATTCTTATTTATTTTTATAATATTAAATGCGAAACCTGAAAGTTAGGATAAGGTCCTATACGTCATTCATGTTTAAATAAAAATATTCATATTAAATAGCAGTTTCATCGTCAATATTATCAACCTTTACGTCATTTCTTCTGATGCAAGCACGTTGTTTTCCTTTTTGGTCATAGTCGTAAATTGCGAGTTTTTTTGACGTATCAGTTGACCTACTTAAAAAAAATAAAAACATTACAATAATGGCTCTTAGGTTAAATTAAATTTAACAGCACCACAGATCACAGAAACTAAAAACAGCACACTTAATGTATCGGAAAAGAACGAAACAATACCGTCTGCCGGTTGTTGAACCACTCAATTAGTACATAGTGAATTTAAAACCGTCAACGTCACTGTAACTTAGCATAACAAATGGTGGTCTTTGTTACGTCCGTCAAACTCAAGCGTACGCGAAAGATAAATTGTTAGTGAGGGCCGTTGGCACGAGACACGGTTGGATTAATCGTAGTTTAATCACTGCAACGTATGTAAGACGGTGCAAGTTCGTCTAGATCGATTACGCGTAATTTGGTTTTGGGTTTGGTTTCTAATTGGAGATCAGTTTTAAACGCCTTGTATTATAGAGAAGAAAGCTTATCCGACTATGGATGTAGTGAAATAAGATATTGATGTGAAACATCTATCGATTTTTGGCGTGGCGAAGCGTCACCACCCTATATTATGACGATATAATATAATATACATAGTCATAATATTATGCAGAAATGTTTTCACTAAATTCGTCGTACAAAATAATGTCGATGTTTCACATCTGCCAGGCGTCCCGTTACGGCTCACATTTATTTATGTTTAATTGTTTTAAGTTCCTTACAAAAAATGATTTAATAATCGGAGCAATAAATAAATATGCTATAAATAGATCTAAGCTACATTTAACAACAATTAACAGTCAACTGATTTTTGTGAAAATGAAAATTGTTTTAATAAGCGATTCTTTACTCTTCAGATAATCTTTAAATCACGTTGAAAACGACATTTACAATTATAAACTGACATGAAAATTTCCATTAAAGGAGACGTATTTCATCCTACAAAATTAAAATTAAATCTATTTTCAGGTTCTTTCCAAGAATTAATCAAATTAAATTCTAATTATACTTCATTGGTGACTAAATGTTATTACCAGTTTATACAATTAAATTAAATCTCATCGAATGAAATTGCTGCTAAATTCGCAGTTATTTAACATTAATTGAATGTCCACAATTTAATTAATTTCATTGAAATGAATAGAAGTTGTTATTAATTACTAACACCATAATTGATAATAATTATAATATACGTGATTGTATACATTTAGTATAAATCCTAGTTATTACTAAAAAAAAATTTTTTAGGAACTTATTTGCAACTTATGCCTAGTAAATAGCGGTTATCTTAGAATCATAATTAAAGTTAATTATGACTTTACGATATTCTACATCTCATATGCACCTAAGTTACTTTATAGCATACCACGCAAAGACGCTGGGCGGGGATTTACCGAAAATAGTTTATTATTTAACAATACTTGTAAATAATGACCTTGATAGAATATTGAATATGGAAAATAATGCAATAATTATTGTAAACTTACAGTTGAGAATATTTCTAATGTGAGTATTAGAACCTAATCGACTTTACAAATTTTACGGTGACGTTTACATGGTTCCCAAAATTATTTATTAATATCTATTGTTGACAAAATATTATATGAGTATTGAGTAAAGGTCAGATAATAAAACCACACATTTTGATAACATAAATATTTTATTATTAGTGCAGTTTCAAAATTACATAAATAATTTATTATTATGTGTCCACTAATAATCCTAATGTCACAATGAAATAAGAGTACTGGCATACTAAAGCCGTTAAATTTTAGTCAGTTAAAAACGGTCAGTTTAAACTCCCGTTAGCTCGTTGTAGAACCTGGCCTTAAATACAGTTGTCAACCGAGACGCTGTGTGGGCCATCTGACTTCCTCATCGCCACATAAACGTTCAACATAATTATCCATAACTCGAATTGCTCCAACCTTGTTAGTTCGAGGTGCTAAAACCTGAATGGTTTTGCTTAATTGGCACTTCTCGTTTTGGTTTTGGGTAGCCTTTCAATGAATTTGTAGGTAAAATAAAACAGTGTTTGTTTAGTTGGTAAAATATCAGCTGTTCAAGGCATGTGAAAATGCACTGCATCTGTAACAAGAGAAAAAAAAAACTAAATTAAATGTTGTCTATATTTTCTTTCAAAAGTACTAGAGTGGTATAAAATAGATACTTAAAACACAATGTAATTATTGTAGTAAAAATTAATACGTTGAATTAAATCTGACTATTTTATTTAGAATGGGCGAATCCGGAGCGAATAGCATAAGATATCCTATTGTGTACCTATTCGATCAGTATACAAAAAAATGATATAACTTCAAAACATAACATATCTACATATTATTAACACGTCCGTCCAAATTTAGCAGGCTATAAAACATCTTAACACCCAAGAAACACCAAATGGATAGAAGACAAATTTGTTGCTGATGTTTGATCACATCAGTTTTATACAGGGCCCTTAACAGCAACAAGATATTGGTCTATTAAGCCGCAATATATGGGTTTCCATTATCTAAACAGCCCTTCTGGGAACCTTGCGATCCGCTCTGAGGAACAAAACTTCAATATTTGGATATGACCTTCGAATACGATGTTTTTGAAATGTTGTACTAGTTTTTTAATATGGTCTGGCTTGTATGAGTGATCGCTAAAGCTTGTGAGTATGAATATGTATGAAACGGATCTAAGAATATTATACTGTCCCGGCAACGTTGTTCTGCCTACAGATTGATAGTGAAAGAGCCACACTTTCATAAGAATCGGTCGTGCCGTTTTGGACGATTATTTTGACTTACATGACGTACATATGTGTTTTAACTACCTACTGTATAAATTTTAGTGATATGTATGTACTCATTTTAATTCATTCAAAATAAATTTAACTAGATTTGATAAAATGAAGATAAGGGATGCATTAAAAAATTATTCAGTTATAAATAAGGAGCATCAAATCTTCATTCATTTGAATCAACAATGTCTTTGTAAAACAAATTATCATTCTGGTTACATGACGTTACTGGAACGCTTTGTGGAGGTTTTAAGTCGTAGATTTAGCAGCGAGCTTGACCTAATTCACGAACCAGCTTTGACCAAGTCTAACACTATTATTCTGTCTATAGATAAACTTCATCTTTCATTTTAATTACTCAACTTGAATTCAAAGCATTAGCCACTAAAACGATAAAACGTTAGTCACTAAAAACTTTCATCCTTCGAATTCCAACGTATATTTAATAAACGCCAGTTGCTGAAAATCTAAAAAGAGGAAAAATACGCAAACTGTGATGTATGGTTTAAAGGAGCATCTGTCTGTCAGGGACCACCTAGCGAGAAAGATCATTCATCTTTATACATTTTGCAACAAATAAATTTGCATCTAAAACAATCCTTACACCACTGACATAGGGTCTAGAATCGAAACTACTAGTTCCACAATTATGTTTGTGAAACAGAGATGTCTTTTAATTCCGATGAGTCTCTAACACCGTCGCATAGAAGCTATATTCGCGTGAAAGATGAATAAATAAGATGATGGAGTTTTTTGTTGCGTCTTGTTCGCTGAATGACACTTAATATGCTCTTTCCATATTTTCGTTATGATGCTATGATTGCTCTGGGAGTATTTTAAGAATTCAAAAATGCTGAGTGAAAATTATCGCGGTAGTCGGGTATTATGTCATGCTGTGCCAGGAAAAACAATAGGAAAGTGACTTTATTCGAGGGGAATTTTAATGCTTTGGGGTATTGTCTTTATTTTACCGTTTGTACGTAGAAAATAATTTTGATAAACACATCAAGTTTTAGCTGGGTAGCATCGTTTGTATTTTGCATAACATTTGAGAAAAGTACTTTGGTTAAAGCTTTATGAAATTATAAGATTACTCTTATCATTTTTATTGTGATTTGTCCTCAATTAGTGATAGGGTTGCCTTTATATTGTATATCTTTATCCTTCATCTTTTATGAAATAAATTATACATATAATATTGTATGATAATATATTCCATAAATAGAAAAAATAGTGCTTACTTCCTTACCTTACTTCGGAAATGATATTAGTTCGTTTATTTAATACATAACTTATGTACACTATATTCCTCTCATATAAGCTGAGTCAGATATAAATTCAGAGGTTTCATACGTTTTGAAAGTTGTAAAATTTAACGATCTAACCCAAGTTGGAGTTACCCGAGCGGTGCTTAGCGTTTGCGCATTGATAATCTGCTTTCTGTACGTTTTAAGCCCAGATTATTTATTATTCTAGGCCATGTTGATGTTGTGGGAGCAGTCAGGGTGGAAATTCGTGAAATATCTTCGAAATAATGGTTTGTTTCTCTGAAAATGTATGCTTAACTATGACGTAGTATAACAAATGTCTATATAATATGAACTGAAACTCAAACATTTATAATATATTCCATGAGACTTCTTCTAGAAGCACTTTTGAATAGTTTTACCATTTATTTAAGGTTCGGAAAGCAGTTTCTACAGAGAAGAGCCTGCAAGAAACTCTTTAGTTGCTCTTTTAAATAGTTGCTATCTTCTATCTATAAAAAAATGAATCCCAAAATGTGTTGGTAAGCGCATAACTTGAGAACGGCTGAACCGATTTCGTTAATTCTTTTTTTATTATATTCCTTGAAGTACGAGGATGGCTCTTACGTAGAGAAAACGTAAATATGTACCACGGGCGAAGCCGGGGCGGACTGCTAGTTATAAAATAATAAAATGTGGTTTAATTCTAATATGGGTTGAATTATATTAAATTAATTAGTGACATCAGTTTACTATGAAAGGTATTTCTGCATTTCAATCTTATACTTGCACTTTATACATCGTCTTCATTTCATTAGTAACTCAACATCCGCTTGGATGAAATCATAGAAAATCTTCATACGTTTAAGTTATACGCGATATTAATTATTATTGTAGTAAGTAGCTTATAACTGAGTTCGTAGAATTGCTAAGAATCACATTGAACGAGGGTTTGTTGAACGTACATAGTACATAGATATGATTTAGTTATAACATTTACAACATTGAATATTCATAACAATGACGAAAAATTAGTTGGTTAAACTTAGATTAAGAACTATAAACAAAGAAAAAATCTTTCACACAGATATTTTCAGTATTGAATCTCTTAAACTAGTTTAATAATCAGGACAAACACACGAAGTCAAAGGAAACATCCATAAGCAAGCAAAGCAACGAAAACTCATCACTCAGGAACCCATAACACATATTCAGAACCGTTCACAATGCCTTTGTGAAATTTGCACTTTTAAGGCAGGATAAAATCCCTTCCATTGACATCAAGGCTTGATTATTAAACTTGATGAAAGTTCACGTTTGATCGTTTGAGATGTTTCAAATGAGACGTAATGTCTGGCATGAGCTGGTGATATTGTTTCGTGACGATAATTCGTTGCTGAAAGTGCTTTGGGTAAGAGATGATGTGATTTTATAAGATGCTGGTGAAACTTATTATTTATTTATTTATTTAACTCTTTAATAGTTGTACAGATAGGAAACCTTAGAACTACTTACACATAGAACAGAGTACAACTATTTTGGCGGCCTTATCACTTAATAGTTACTTAGTTGAATTATGCTTTAAAATGTTGTAAAGAGGTTGTATTTCACTCTTTAAAAGCTGAATATTATTTATATATAACAATACATACTTAGAATGTTATAAAATAGACGATTGTATACAAGATGAGTGGAGCGAATAGCATAACGTGATAACGATAGTTATGATAAATTAAGTTTATTTCTTATTTTATTACTATTTACTAAATTCGTCGTGATTTACGAGGCTTTGCCTTCTTTCACCAAACCATTTGTATAGGCATAATACATAGGAACTTGAAACCTAGTTAAACTTGAGCTGAGCTCAAAAACTTCATAATTGTTTAAGGTACGCTTCAGGCTCATGTGCTGTACACACTCGTAAGATGTTGCGAAAATAATTTAGCTCTGAGAATGTTCCGACCGCGCCTTGGGCGGATTTACTTGAAGAATGTTTAGAAATTGTAAACAAATATTACACGTCAGACTTGTATGAAGTGAGCTAGATTTTAGGGTACGTTTTGAAAAATTTTTGTTAATGTAAGTTGATTGTTATTGGATCTTTTATTTATTGAAGATAAAAAAATAAATAGAGCCCGCTTATGTGAATGCAGAAGCTATTAATAGATAATAAATATAGTTGAAACTCATGAAATTAATGTATCGATCCATGATATGTATAAAGTTTGTACCTATTAGGTAAATCTGTTCTTTTAAAGTGAGTAAAAATCGAGTCTAAAACAGAACTATTAACTAATGAGAAATATTAAAAATAATTTCAGTGGTTTGATGATGTATGTAGTACATTATAGAAATAGATAATCGAATCAGTGATGTTGGGTAAGGATAATTGAATTCAGTTTATAACCGTTCATAGCATTAAATGTTAATTGGCTATAATATAATTTTGCTTATGTAAGTTAATGTCTTGACAATAATACTTAAATAATAATATAGAACGGAAGTATTAATCCATTTATTAGTGACTTTTATAGTTATACCAAATGAATATTCATAGCACAAACCATGAGTAAACATACTCAAAAATCATTTATCAATAAACCGAACATTAATGTACAGAATAAATTCCCTACAAATTCATCCCATAATGTAGTGATTGAATTTTATAGTACTACGTAATGTAATGGTGAACACGTGTGCCCATATTACAGCATTGTCAGATGTCTTTAATAGGTCCGTAATTAAGACTGTGTTATATGAACACATTTATAACCCAGTATGTTTGAGGCAGTTGCGGTTGTGTATTTTAATTCCTGTCCTACTTTACTCATATGGCTGTAAACTTAGTACATAAATTGACAGACTTGACCATAAAGTATAAACTAGTATAGAATATTTCTGTAACCAAATGTCATTATACGAACTACTGAAACTTTAGATTGGTCCTTCGAGACTGCTTTTTGTGAGAACACATCTGTTACTAAATTTTTATTGCAAGTTCTTCGGTAAAATAAAAAAACTTAATTTTATTACAATTATTGATTATTTTAGACATTTCTAAGAACTGGCAAGTAGAAATTTCAAAAGCATTCGATTGGCATACTTTTGCAATCGGATTTTTCCAATACTAGAAATCTGATCCAATAATATGTAAGAAAGTAAACCCATATTGAATACTTAAAATGTGAAGCTTAATTTAAACTTCGATGGTGCAACTGTTGTGTGTATGGAGACATGTGACGCGGTGTTACCAACTTCGCGGTATAAAAAGAGAAAATGGCAGGCGACGTAAAATTCTGACTTCGTGGTCAGTGGGGCAAAGAATGTGGTGAGGCGCAGATGTGCCTCGGAGTTTTATGTTTCTCGGTAAACGGATGTAAAATTAATATTAAGATGGGTAAGTAGACTATTATAATAGGGGTTATGGATTAGAAGGGTAAATTAAAAATTAATAGTGTTATTTATTACCACTGTGTGGGGAAAGTTATATTTTTCTAATATCTTTATGTTTGTTTCGTCGATAATAATAAAGATATTTTCCTTTTCCTCAGCAGCTGAATTGTTTATTATCATTGTTCTTGCACTACAACAGCTAAACAAAGACATAGCGAGCATAATAAGTGTGTGAATCTTCGAAAAACAATCTTAAATGAATACCACCGTGCTACATCTGACCCTTATTCTTTGATCAAGCACTCAGCTTATGCGGGGCTGTAAAATTTAACGGTTTACAATAAACTTGTGAAACTTAGTCCTGCGGAACCCACATGCGCTCAATCGGCTAAGGTTATGGACCTCATGTTTTTATTAGAGCCTACTCGGCGATTTTCGTAAGCGCTTCACGTTTATGACAGTATAAAGTAAATATTCTTTATTATACTTCAATTTTATTGTATTCTATCCAGGTTATAGATTTGATAGTTACTGCTGAAGGGATTTCTGATAGAAAATATTAAGATAACTCACGCTTGAAGTAACTTCGAAGAAATGTTTCTTATGTTATTGGAACTTGTTGATATAAGCTGCTTGAAGCTATACTTAAAAACACAGATGTTTCAAGCCTCATTCCGGTAAAGATTGGAAGAAAAATATATTATGTATGAAAATATGATTCTTATAAAACTTTTCATAACTGACTACAGAGTTTTATAATATTGCACGAGTATGTTTTTTTTTTTAATTAATTTTATTCCATGTATCGTAGGAATTCAGCTGTCCGTTTTCATTATCTATACTAATATTATAAAAAGGAAAGGTTTGTATGTACGTATGTATGGTTTTCACGCATAAACTACTTGACCGATTTTGATGAAATTTGGCACAGATAATCTTTAGACCCTGAGAAAGAACATAGGCTACCTTTTATTGCGAAATATGTACCACGGGCGAAGCCGGGGCGGACCGCTAGTTCGGTATATTATTAGATTGGTCACATAATATATCATCGTTGTATTTATGTAATTTATGTTTATTATAGGTATATTTTATTACTTTACAATAACATCGGTTAAATTAAACGCTTAACATATAAATAATTTTTAATCTAAACCTAAACAATACAGAAATAACTGTAACAAAACAAAATTTTCTACACAACGATTTCTGTCAAAAGTTTGTGAGCTGTCAGGTGCAGGGCTCAACGTTTTCTGTCAAATAATTTCAGCTGAATTAATGTATGTTATATTTGATCAATTTACTTCCAAAATAACATACGTATGATTTAGTCCGGTTATACTAATAGTGATGAATGCATTTTTTAACTGAAGAATGATTTCCAGTTGTAATCAAATCTGAAATATTTACCTGATGTGATGGGTTAATTTTAACGTACTTATGTATTTTATTTGAACGATCAATAATGTAGATAACATTCTTCTCATAATTTTCAAAAAAAAGGTAGGAAATCATCATAGGCATACCTAAAAAATGAAAGACAAAAATAGTGTTAAATTAATCTAGTTTCAAAATGTTTCGAACACATCTTTACAAGAACAGCTTAAGAATCTAGAACTGGCAATCTAAATAAAGCTGGGTTCACATCCCGTAACGAGCGAGGAACTTTGCCAATAAAATCCCCTGGCTGCAGTGAGCAATTGGCCTTATAATTATAAAAGTGTACTGAACGTATGTTCTGCTAAAGAATTATTAGATAATATTGTATTCATTGCTTTTAGTAAAGTAAAACTATATATTTTAGCGGTTTTGTTTGATTACTATGTGCTTACGTCGTCTACGTAAGAAGTAATGCTAAGTATCTGAAATCTACGAGATATTGTTTTTATGGAAGCCTAAGGTACATACTCCAGGCACAGCTCCAGATTCTGTAATTATATGAATTTTTTTAAATAAAATTTCGCCTGAATACTGATTTTGTTTTATTTATATCTTACCTTAATTAACATCTATACATATTATCTCTATCAAAAACGATTATTATTATTTACTAGCGGTCCGCCCTGGCTTCGCCCGTGGTACCTACATGTTTAAACTATCCTATCTCTCAAGTTGGATCGAACTGCACATGGTGTGCGAATTCTATTATAATCGGTTAAGTGGTTTAGGAGTCCATTGAGGACAAACATTGTGACACGAGATTTATATATATTAAGATTACTAATTTACGTACATTCTCGATCAGGATTACTTCCCAACGTCTAACTATTATTCCTACATTTAAACGCAACCTGTACAGCAATTTCCTTTCTTCCCTTACAAGGTATTAAATTTAACTGCATCTGTAGCATGTACAACAGATTGGAAACTTCTCAATTACTAACAAATTGAGTTCAGATAGAGTTGGGTCCGGAAGCTGAATATTTATGTAGTGGATTTAGTGAGCCTAGTTTGGAGCGCGGATATGTCTGCTTAGTTCAATATAGGCAGAGATAGATATGACATTCTTTTGATAGTAAGAACAGTAAGAATTATTATTTTATAATTAATAACATTAATATAATTGTAAAACTCGTAATTGGCGTAATGTATCATAGATATAAGTAGAGTAAGTCAAATTGTAAGCTGTGTAGTTTTCAAAATAAATAATTATTATTTTATGCTTTGCTTCCATAGATTAGTGTCTATACAAATGGCATTCGTTTGTAACAGTAAATTACATATTTTGTTTCATTGCTTTGTCTATATATATAAAAATGAATCCCGTTTCGCGTTGTCACGCATCACGTGTGAACGGCTGAACCGATTTCGATAATTCTTTTTTTATTATATTCCTTGAAGTACGAGGATGGTTCTTATGTAGAGAAAACGTAAATATGTACCTCGGGCGAAGCCGGGGCGGACTGCTAGTAGTAAATAAATTTCCTTTGTTGTTGGTGTATTTTAAAGGGAATGATTGATTTGTTATGTTTATTATACGGTTTAGTAGTAGTTATTGAGAACTACTCTATCGATTTTGCACCATTATAATTATTTTGTCATGAGAAGGCTACGTCTTTACCATCAACCGAGTAACATAGGCAATTTTTAATCTCAAATTAGCACTGGAACCGACTCTAGTCATTCTATAAATTGCTTATATTCCAAATGTTTTTACATTCTAGAAATATTATACATCATTACTGCAACAAATTGAATTTAATCTGTATTTATTAACATAAACGACTTAACATATTTTGTATGACTAAAACAATGTACGCCGGAAGATAAAAGTGCTCGAAGAAATTTTGTTGCAAAATATTACACCGTTAGTCGTTACGCCTATTCGATGTTTCGCAGCAATTTAAATGATGTTACATTTTGGCGAGTTATTTATATTTTTGGTTTTAACGCTCTTATAATATGTTGCAGGCCACCCAAGCTACGCGATGACACAATAAAGCTAATAAGAAGTCGTTATTTTGGAAAAAAGTAACTTTCTAATGGTGTAATAATTTTTATTAGTTTTTATTTCTTTTTCATTTTTTATTGTATACCCAATATCATTGAAATTGTTAATTTAAATTACCTAATGATTAAATATCAAAAAATACTATTTTTATAAAATGACGAATAATTGAATGTGTAAATTAAAAAAATAAAACACTATAATTTCCTGTATTAAAGGCACAGTATAATATATAATAAGCTATAGGTATAGGTAATAAATGTAATCTGTATCCTTTGTTGGAAATTCTTAAATAAATAAATGAATGAATTAATTATAATATTAAACGATAAATTATATTTAAATAAATTTAATTATATTAAACGTTTATAGCTACAACTGTTGAACTGTAAGATATAGGTACATACACATTTGCAAACTTAATCAAACACACATATTTGTAAAGTTAAACAAACTTTGTATGTTTGTTAAGGGTACCTAGTCTTCGAAAGTGCTGATCTGATCATGAAAATTCCTTCACCAACAGAGAGCTTCACTATTAGTAATTACAAAGGCTATTTTTACCGCGGGTCAGCCTGGCTAGATACTACTAATCTTTAGATTAAATTAGTGACTACACTATTTTGTTAAATATTTATTTGAACACACATTTTTATAATTTAAAGTGAAATTAAACTGTTTTATTTCCGTTATTCTATTTAGGTCGCTTGTCGTCCACCACAACATTGAATCAAAATCCAACTGGAATCAACTTGGCAAATGGTTTGCCGCAGTGGGTATTCAGACTGAAGAGTATTTGCCATTTTGACCCCAAACTGATAAATTATGAAAATAAAGAAGGAGAAAATGCTTAATACAATTAGCCTAATTATTTCAAACGAACTTTAATCTTATAGCTGATATAGGTATAATAAGTATAGATTAGATACCTCAGAAATCTAAGAACGATGTCAAATCTCAAGCCACACTAAATATGGACCCTTTAATAAAAATAAAACAAGAATTGATAAATCTCCGATTCACAAATGCCCTCTTGAATAAAACATAAAAAAGACAATATTATGACATACACTCAAACATCTGCGCGGCATCAAAGCTTCTCGAACGTAATGGAACGTCAATTGTCACAGATAATAAAGAACAAAACGAGGACAGATTAAAAAGAAAAACGACAGATTAAAAATAAAATGTAAAGTTTGTGAGAAAGCTGCGTACGCTGTGGTTTAATGAGTACGTAATAATTTTTATTGCACCGTTTCCTAGTACGCATGATTTATTTCACCAAAACTGAGCATGCTGCTTCCAGATGGTGTATGTAAATAAAATTCCATGAATCCAGTTGTATTGACCGTGCCATGATTATTTTGTACTGTAAATAGGGTGAGAAACAGCGCAATAGCATATAGTTGGACTTGTTTATCTGATTTATTGTATTTGTATTAATTGTAATTTATAAATTAGTCTATTCAAAACGGCCAATATATTTTTCCATAAAAAATCTACCGTACCGGCACAATGATACCATAATATATAAATTCTTATGTATATTATTTGTAATCCTAATAAAATATCTAACATAAACGAAATTTATTAACAGAGAACGACCCTCAATGCAAAATTAATCCCCGTGATGGGGATTTAGAGGATCCCATTAAATTGAGGCTTAAGAATGATTTGGAAAATGACAGTTATCTCATCAAAATATTACAATTTAAATTATGTTTAAAATAAATTGTTTTCCAAAGCTTTAAGATAATCGTTAAAATACTGTATGTTTTCTGCCTTAATTATACTTATAGGTATTTATTAGAAATTTATTAATTACATTTGTGCATTTATGCAAGGTGCATGTGATTAGAGAAATTCGTGGAATATTGATTACTTTGTCAGTTAGCAGTTTAGAATAATATAATATAATATTCCGCCCGCCTTTTTCTAAAACCTAATAAAATAAAACCTTCAACTTGAATCACTCTATCTATTAAAAAATACCGCATCAAAATCCGTTGAGTAATTTTAACGTTCAAGAATTGTGCGCACAAATAATTTTTCATAAATTCTCATGCAAACCATAAAAGCACAGATAATATAATACTGTACTAAGTATTGTATTCTGTGTCAATTGTGTTTGTTATTATTGTGGAGTCAAATAAATGATCTTTCTTTCTTTCTTTACTAGTACTATAATAGCAATTCGTCAATACAGACATGATTAAAAATAAATGATAACAATAGTCAATAACCATAAAATTGTAACAATTATATCCTGGATAGCTGTTGTAAACTTACCCTACTACGAATCGATCTTTTTTTGTTTCTTTATGAAGTGAAACTTCTTTATCGGGGTTGGAAAAAAATTTAGTGTGACATTTTTTCGTTACGCGTGACATTTTTCCGTTACGCGGCATCTTTTTCTTATCTGTGAGTTGCATATAGTAAATTATTTTTTGAAAAATAAGGTTTATGACCTTATTTTTCAACTTACTTCTTTATGAGAAGCTTCACTTCTTACGTGTGTACACTAACTAGTACACGCACACATTTTTTTTATTATTTCAAATACCAGTAACATCCACCAATAGACACATGGTTCAGTAAAGGATTTTAATTCACATCCATTGAACAGGGTTTATTGAACCGGCATCGCTGTTTTACTTTCATTAATTTTCCAATTAGTTTCCCTTTAAAAACATTGTTTGCTTTTTCTACATGTATTGTGTGTGAACTGTATTTACAAGGTGTATTTGTATATAGCTGTTGAATGGACGAACAAATTAGCAAATATATTATTGTGTAATGTGTATAATATAAAAATGCAAATTATTATTATTTTAGCTATGCATTCTAATAAACATTACCTACTAGCTTTGCCCCGCGGCATTATCCGCAATGCTCCGCTCGTATTGGTCAAGTCGTGATGATAATATTATATATTATAGCCTTCCTCGATTAGAAATAAGCTGTGAAACACTGAAATAATTTTTCAAATCAGACCCGTAGGTCCTGAGTTTGGCATCTTCACGCAAACAAACTATTGGGATTTTATTGCAAAAAAAACATTGCTTTTTTTCTAAAATTCATAACAAAAGTATTTTCAATAGTCCCAATGCTACCCCACTTACATTTGTAAGATTATTTTTGCCGTCACCCCTCGAGGGAAGCGTCAGTTATAATTACGAGCTACACTAATGGTTGATTAGAAGATCTGTCATCATTTCGTATTTTTGCCTGTAATCAACAGTTTTGATCAAACTAAGGGATTTTTAATTGAATATTATTTAATTAAGTAAGGTTTAGTAATGTACTTCATTTAACTATTTACTACTACACAGTGGGTTTCTTGGAAGAGAAAACCAATCTATACTAATATCATAAAGCTAAAGCGCGCTAATCTCAGAAACTACTGGTTTGATTTGAAAAATTCTTTATGTGTTAGATAGCACATTTATCGAGAAAGGCTTAGGCTATATATCATCTTGCTAAGACCAACAGTAGCGGAGCAATGCAGGTGAAACCGAGGAGCACAGCTAGTTTGTGATAAGACGGCCGAGACAAAAGGCAAAACTGCAATTTCGATTGGATGGGAATTTTTATCGTGGTTGTCGTCGTCGTTGGTAGTGACTGAAGCAGTTTCTATCCTTGGCAATTCTGACACAAGATAATAAATGAAGTTTTAATTATAAAATTATACCAGAATGATGACATTAAAGACTTTAAATTATTCATTCTATTATTGTATTCGTTACGCCAAGCGTTAAAGCAAAAAGTAAGATCTTTGAAATTAAAAGTTTATCTTAAACATTCCCAAAATAAATTAAGCTCTATCGATCAAAAGATTATTGCTAAGACAACTGGTATCTTCCTTTTTCTAAAATTACTATACATCCCGACTTTGAACTGCCTCATGAATTTTCTTTATACATTTTTGTCGAGAATTTTTCGGATATTTAAATAGATCCTTTGTTATTTAGAATAACGTAAAAACTAAATTATACTATTATGATGTCTAGCCAGTTTATCAAGACAAGACGAAGAAGATTTTCTAAGTATCTGATTTAGATAAATTTATTTGCATATCAAGCGAATATGTTTTAGATCGCGTTTGAAAAGTATTTAATTTGCAAAAAAAATTCGTTTAAAATCTCTTTGGAAGATATATCGAAAGAAGGAACTACATGTTTTGGTAATATGTATTTATTTTAATATTCCTCCAAAAATATATAACACCAAACGCTAATTGAATAAATATTTTAAACAGTTCACGAGTATTGAATAAAAAACACCCAACGCGTTCTTTGTAGCCTCCTTTATTGAACAAAACAATTACTTGTATTATTCGAACGGGAGTCCCCACAAAAGCTTTTGTCTCCAAAAACTAGGCCATCCGATAAGCACTAATTAATGGAATCAATTGCTATAATCCTCGATGAAAATTAGATAAAGTTAGATCGCATAAATCAGGTCTATAACTATTCCTGTTTCCCAAACTTTCAATTAGGAACTTCACCTGGAGTGATGCCAGATGACGTTGTATGAAGTTTGGGAACTCTTACGTCAAATTTAATTTATGAATCCCACTGCAGTTGCGTCTCTCGTGCCTAATTAACAAGGATTATATGTTTAGTGCATCCATTAGATTCATACGTGTTGTAGTTTGTTGGTTGGTTTTTCAAGTAATGGTTTTTTGCATGTAAATATATTTTATACTTCATTATTTACATGATATAGATGTTGAGTCTATAGATACCATGCCATAACTTTTTTAAATTTAAAAACTATGCGATACTGAACGATTCGGGGCTAAATATAAGCAGCGCATAAATACTTATCCGACTTTAATTTTACATCAATATATATGTATATGTATTAACTAGATTTCCGCCCGCGGCTTCGCCCGCGTTTGCAAAGGAAAACCCGCATAGTTCCCGTTCCCGTGGGATTTCCGGGATAAAAACTATCCTATGTGTTAATCCAAGTTACCCTCTATATGTGTGCTAAATTTCATTGTAATCGGTTCAGTAGTTTTTACGTGAAAGAGTAACCAACATCCATACATCCTTACAAACTTTCGTCTTTATAATATATACTAGCGGTCCGCCCCGGCTTCGCCCGTGGTACATAATTTTTACGTTTTCTCTACATAAGAACCATCCTCGTACTTCAAGGAATATAATAAAAAAAGAATTATCGAAATCGGTTCAGCCGTTCTCGAGTTATGCGCTTACCAACACATTTTGCGATTCATTTTTATATAGTATAAGAAGATTAGATATTAGATTAGATATTAGATGATTAACAAATAATACAGTAAAGTATTAAA
The DNA here is from genome assembly GCF_061535395.1 of Colias eurytheme. Lineage (NCBI taxonomy): Eukaryota > Metazoa > Arthropoda > Insecta > Lepidoptera > Pieridae > Colias > Colias eurytheme. The sequence continues at coordinate 1,088,320 of NC_142997.1, read as the reverse complement.
AAAAATCTATTATCAAAATGAGACACATAACCTACAGCTCCTATTTAGCAAACGTTTCTTCCAGTGAAATCCTATTCTTATCTATTGATTCCCTTATTCTTTAACATTGTGTTAACTCAATTGAAATATCTTTGTCCCAAGTCCTTTTCCCGAAACCCAACAGTATTTCACAATAGAAGTAAACGGATATGTCCTAGTTTTTACCAGCCTTTGAACTAGAATAAATACTCTGAGGACAATGTAAAAAAGGCTGCTATAAAAAAGGTTTCAATACAAAACTTCGTACAAAATAAGTTTTCCAACTAACATTTATATCATGGAAATGAACATACGTGCTGCACGAACATAACTGGGGCAGAAGTTATGAGAATATTGTCATAAGCAAATAAACAGAATATAGGAATTCAAGCCTTATGTCTCCATCTAAACGGTCAACCTTCCATGGAATTGTGGTCTCAAACACCTGAGCGATAGAAACCAAAATTCCTCTTGCGTTATTTCGATCTTAAACCTGCTGTGTGTACCCGTGTATTTCAATAGAAAAATCTGTGCATGCAATTTTGGACCTAAAAATGTAGTGGCAAGGTTAAAAGTTGCCTGCACCATTATAGTTTTTTGTAACGTTGAGAACAGGTGGGACTTTTTGCATACAAAGCTTAAACACAATAATAACCTTATAATGTTACTTTACAATGTTTGTGAGATATGTTTATGTTGATGATTTAGTGTGCTTTTATATTTTGGCTGCTTTATGAGAACGGGTTCGTTTGGAAATCTTAAATTTTCATGAAACTTGGAAAACAACGAAGGCAGAATACATTGGCAAATTCTATATTATCCTCATATCGTAAATATTGATCTAAAATGAAATAATGAAATAAATGTTTTGAATATGAATCGTATCGTAATCGAATATGAATCGTAAAATATGATAATATATTATGATAATACATAATATGTAATTTGTAAAATTGTAAATCTGACATGATTAAAAAGAGCAACTATGGAGTTTCTTGCCGATTCTTCTCCGTAGATACTGCTTTCCGAATCGGTGGTAAATGTTAAAAATATGTACTTAATGACGTTTCAAAAGTGCTTCTAGAAGAAGTCTAATTGAATAAATAAATGTTTGAGTTTGAGTTTGAAATACCTTTGATTAAATAACTCAAATAATTGTTAAATACCTGAAATTAATAACTAAATGAAACGGTAACAAGAGACCAAATTATTAGCTTTTTTCGCTGTAATATTCATTAAAAGAATCCAGATTTTTTTTAGTATTGTAAGGCTACCACCATGCTACCTCTATATTAAAATTTAAAATACAAAAATCCCTAAACCCAAAATAATTCTTATTTCCATAAAATATACCTATAAAAATATAGATGCATTAGTAAACAGATACGTCAAAAACAATTTCCTACCTCCACAGTCCATAGTAAAGCATTGATAATAGATGTAAGTTCATATGTCGTCAAGGCCAAGCTCAGCACGCGATGGAGCGTGCCAATAATAATCCTGCACGTTTACATTCCTCCTATAAATAAGCTAAAAGAATCATAGATTAAGAAACAGATGCGGTAGAAAATAATTATGTAAAAATTGGATAAAATGGGGATGGCAATAAATGAATTATTAACAACGTAACAATAAATTTAAAAAATATTGTACTATATAATAGTTAAGGACCTACATTTTTTTTCTGTTGAATGTTTTCATGACGTATCCTTTACAACTCATCTGAAACACAATAATAATTTGATTCTTTTAATTTTTCAAACAATTCGAATTTTGAAAAATCAGGACATTTGAAAACCCGCAGCAGGCAGGTAGCTAGCTTAGCTAGCTATTTATAAAATTGAATAGCTTAGCTAGATTATTTATAAAAGAACGAAAGAATATGTTGTTACCTACGAAATGAGTTTTCAAATAAGTATAATAGTTTTATTTAGCTTCACATGTAAATTTTTTAGTAGTAATTCCAATAATATTGAAAACATCTTCAACCCTATTAAATATAACACGACGTATCTGTTTAATAATCTATGACCAGATTTCAAACCCTTCACAAATCAGTCGTTAAGGCGATCAGTACAAAGAAATGCCTTTTAAAGTTATTTATTCAAGTATTTCGGGAGACGAATTGTGTTTATGTAGGGTAGACGTAAATACATCGATTAAGACGGACAAACGCATTGTTTATATTGCAGTAAAATATTCGACAGTGGTTATAGCTGTAATAAATTTTAGTTAACGAAAATAAATAAAGGGAAATACCGTAATTGATGGAACAAATAACAGCAAGTGATATGAGAATAGGGCGCGTAAATTACTAAATGAATGTTTATTAAATTTATACGTTTTATTTTTCTTTGTAGCAATTAGCTTTTAATTGCAACTTTTAATGCTCCAATAGTTTAATTCTAGCATACGAGAAACCAAAGCATTTTATATGTAAACATCGGAATTCTGAGCTAACACATCAGCCATCTCACAGCTTTATAAATAAAAACAAAATACGTAACTAACATGTTTTATTGCATAATACGTGTTTTAGATTTTTTTAATATTTTATATTTTTGATAATAATTACCAAGTCTTGCCAAGTTCCGCTATCACCCGCAGAAACTATAACAGCTCCGAGCTCGCTCTATTAACAAAACATTTTGACCCATTTCACTATTCATTAATCGTAATTTCACCTTTAACAAATGATAGCGTAACCGAGTTAACTTTAATTACATAACAAATATTACGGATTTAACTGAATAGGCCGCGATCACATGGGGCATGCGATTTGCTCGTTAGGGGCGTTATCACCGAATGTGTTTTTACCTTAGCCTTCTTTACTGACTGTTAAAAGAGGCCGTATATGAATTTTTAGGCTTGCTGCTGTAATGTTTGCGCTATAGAGCATGACATTTGTATAGAACTTCTTACTTTCCAGTCTCAAGTCTAATAGGCAGGGGGAACATCGTTTTTGGAGGAATTCCACCTGTCTTTCACATGTTTTTTTCTGTGTGATATCTGATACGTATAGAAATAAAAATATCTAATTGCATACCGTCTGCCAGTGTTACAATAGTTAGGAAAAAGGACCTGGTTTCGATTCCCTGCTCCAAAGTCGCCGTCTAGCAAGGTCCTGCAAGGTCTATTGGCATTAAAACAATAAGACCTAGAGTTACGTATGTAACTAGGCTGGTACTAGGCTGATAGCTCTAGGCTGATACTATATAGAAAATTGTTACATATTTTCTTTGCTATCAAAGGTTCAAGCAAAATGTATATATCCCACGTGCTTGTTAGTTTTAGGACGGATAAGATCGATGGTTATTATTATAGATGCATTACTATTTATACTATAAAATATCATTACAATGCCATTATTTATAAATAAATCTTGATATTTTGTTATCGGAAATAGAAACTTCGAGAAGTAATTGCCAATTATTTGCCTTGATATAAATTTAAATCGTAGCAGCATTCTCTTAGAATCCTAGATAATAACTATCAATAACGGATGCTAATAATTTTAATGCAATTTATAGTAATGAAGAAAAAGCTCGCAATAACTATTTTATTTCCCAGGTGTTATTTCTGTTATTACTCGCTAATACACGTATCTTAATAAATCTCATTCTTGAATACCTCAGCAATTATAATTATTAATATAAAATGTTTATCGGGTTGTAAAAAAAAATTCGATAAAGTGTGTTAATTTCGGCGAACGAACAACATCGTCTACTGAAGGTTCACGATGTTACAACCACAATAACATTTGCTGTAGACATTTAAGGATAAACGCTTGAATTCTAATGTTATTAAATCAATTTAAAGTTACTACCACTCTTTATTGTAGAATAAAATATTGTATAGTGTATAGCAGTTCTTAAAATCTCAGTTGATAGGAGTATTGTCGATACATATAATTCGTCATTAGAAAAATCAGAAGTTAGAAAGGAAAGGGAATTTCGATTTAAAGAAAGAAAGTATATTTTATCGATTATTTGCTAAATAAAGCAATCGTTACCTTCACAAGTAAATAGTTCTGTGAAAATCCCTTTTGTAATTCCAATAATCTGTTTGTTCTCTGTACTATAAACATGTATCTTCATAGACGGCTCGTTTATGTGGACGTATTTTATAGTAGCCATGTGCTACATTATCTTTGATTGCAATAAATATTGCTGCGAAACAGTCTTTTATCTGTAAATAAAAATAGTTTTCGCTTGAGTCACCAGCAGTAATAATTCCCTTATTTTAGTCTTAGGAAGGACTTTCAATTGACAAAATTCAACACTGAAATCATAGTTTACCTACGAAAATGTCAGAAATCGGTTATCATATTATTACAAAATTTAACGCTAAAATGTATTCCGGCTACGTAAATGTCACAAATCGGCAACCAAACTCATATTACAAACACAAAAGTTAATAGTCTATCAAGAGGATTATTTTTAAAGGCTACTAATTAAATTAAAACATAGGATTTGAATGCTGAACCTAAGACAAGGAAGCATAATATGTTCCCCTTTGTCACGAAAACAAGGCTTAAAGGGAATGAAAATGATGGAAATTTTAATGAGATAATGTCTGTAGCACGATAATGTGAACTGGAAGTTAAAATAACTTAAAGTTAGCTAATGATAATGGATAATAACACGCATCGTGTTGCGTTTGAAATAGCAGAAAAATGTATTTCAACTAATTACTATCATGTCATTAATTACTACATCTATGTGCATATTTGTCTAAAATTCTAAATATCCTTAAAAGAAGTTACATAAAATATGTTCGTAATATCAACAGTTTACCAATAATATCAAAACGTAAAACAAATATTTGCCCTAAATTCCACGGATTCAAAAATAGAAGAGAAGTTTTTAATCAATCGGAACGCTGCACGTTCTATAAACAATTCCGTATTTGGCTAATATGTTCTTTATGTTTGGCGCCAGTGATATATCTGGTGGCAATTACAAACACGAAACTGGATACGAACTTTTTAACAGAAAAACTGCTATGAAAAACGGATCTATTATTAACTGCGTCCAGGAAAAGTTCAGTCTCAATAGTCAATTTAGACAGGGAGATGTTAACAAGGAATAACAATACCAAAAATTCGCTTTGACAAAACGTTTATGAAGTTCAGACGTTGGACATGGAAAAACACGTATTACCCGGCCGGTTGTCAAAGGAGGCCAGGACCACACGTTTCCCTTGTCTTTTTGACCTTTTTACTTTGCCTTTTTATCCCTTTTGCCTTGCCTTTTTGAGCGGCGCCGCGTGAAATTGAGGCCCGCTGTATTGAGATGAAACGTGGGATTTTTGCTTTGATTTTCGACAACTGTTTGTGCCGGGGTCTGCGAATTTGTGAATCGCTTTTTTGACGTCTTTTTACTATCTGTGACAGAATAAACTCACCTTCTGTGAAAGAAAAACCCGCCAATGTTATGTTAGTTTGCGTTACGCAGAAAATATTGTATTTGTAACGAGAAATGTTACAGCACTGATTTAAATCATTTTAAATTTTATTGTAAATTACAACATTACATAATCGTAACTAACATTACAGTCCATCGGTTTACCTTCTTCTTTGTTAAAAATTATTTTTGTTAGATTATCCATAATCATAATCCCGTGCTGGTCTAACAACGACGAACGAACGAAGACTTCTAATTTGTGAATCATTTAAACAAATGAGCTCCAGAAAATAACTAACAATTAAATTTTTGAAAGTAATTGAATAAATAAGAATCGATTGATAAACCACGCATTATATAAACATAAATAAAAAGTTTCCGCCAATACCGAGCCATAATTAAATTTAATAACACACTGATAGTCGTTGAATTTTGCCGTATTCCGCATTTGGTTATTGTAATTTCGATTCAATTTCCTTTTTGCGGCTTTAAAATTTTACCTTACATAATTGTATTGTGGCGTTTTCATTTACTGCGTAGGTAATTTAAAAGATATATATGCGTTTAATTATTGTTATATTCAATGCTTGCTATTGTTGGCAAATAACGTTGGTTAAATAGGAATCGTTTAACTGCCTCCGTCATGGATGTATTGGAAATTACGGTTGTTTTATATTGTGTTTACATATTAAAATTGGGTTGTATGTACCAAAGTAAACACCTATTAATTTATTTTCTTATATTGATTGCAACTTTACATTTAATTAATACAATAATATAAACCTTTGTATCAACTATTGCCGTTTTAGTACCTACCTACTTAAAAACGTTGTAATACGTTATAGTACAGGATCCCTCGCCCATTTTTGCAAGTGATTACTATCAAGCTAATTTTCCGTGAGTAGCTTTATTTTGATGAGACGCCCAATAATTTCATGTACGAAACTCTCGATTGTGGTAGCTTACAGAGATAACAATGATAAAATTTTTTGATTTGATGGTTCTCAAATATTTATTACTAACTGAATGTTTTTTTTTTGTTCAATCTCAAGATAATTATCTAAATTATTCGAAAAAATATTTGTCCTACAAAATCTATGGTTTGATCAAAGAGTCCCCTCTTTCCAATGTGTATCGATAACGAGGTCAACATAAATGATTACTAACCAGGCTAACCAGCAGATTTTTTTGTTTTCACGTATTTAATACTTATATAATTCAACAGACATATTGTCCTACAAATTGCGTAATAAATATTTGAGAACCATCAAATCAAAAAATTTTATCCTTGTTATCTCTGTAAGCTACCACAATCGAGAGTTTCGTACATGAAATTATTGGGCGTCTCATCAAAATAAAGCTACTCACGGAAAATTAGCTTGATAGTAATCACTTGCAAAAATGGGCGAGGGATCCTGGACTATTATACGTATATTAAATATTCTTTATACATTACTGCTAATCTAAAACAAAACATAAGCTCATGATACATGTAAATGTATTAAAAATAAAACCTTTCAAAAAACCAAATCCAGAAACGGACAAGTGCGGTAAAAAGAACGTTTGTTTAATAAAACCTTTTTGTTATATAAAGCGTGTGTAATTTACGCTTTACTGATATATTACATAGGAATTACATGGCAACACAGATAAAGGTGAGTCACGGTGGTACTCTAATGTGCCTCCCGGGAGTTCGTATGTTTGCTTCAAGATTCGGTAATGCATTGTGGGGTAATAATAGTTCACAATCTTGGGTATTTACTTTTGTGTGTTATATTATAGTGTAAGGGTAATTATTGAAGTCTTATCTATACTATCTATACTAATATTTTAAAGCTGAAGAGTTTGTTTGTTTAAACGCGCTAATCTCAGGAACAACTAATCCGATTTGAAAAATTCTTTCGGTGTTAGATAACCCATTTATCAAGGAAGGCTATCGGCTATATATGTATCATCACGCTAAGACCAACAGGAGAGGAGCCAAGCGGGTAAACCCGCGAGGCATAGCTAGTAAATAAATAAATATTGATATCTTATTTTCATTGAACGTAATAAGAAAGATTTTATTTGTTGTTTCTTTTGCCAAGCTTTTAGGGTGCTTTTCAAAATAAACCACCAAATTGGCAGGAGCTTTGCAATATGCTAGGTTGCGTTTCCACCAGAGATGTGCGACGAATATTATGTGTCGTGTGAGGATGTCTAGCTGTGCTGTGAAGATGTGTGGGGGTTTCCACCAAAGCCGTTTTTAAATGTTTTAACTTAATGTTTAAATGTTTCAACTTAATGTTTTTGGCAATGATTTGTTTAAATACGTTTCTTTTACCTTCAACTTAAATTAATGCATGTTACCTCTATATATTCGACTAGCTTTCCGCCCGCGGCTTCGCCCGCTAAAAACGTAATAAATTATATATTAAAACCTTCCTCCTGAACCACTCTACCTATTAAAAAAATGGCATCAAAATCCATTGCGTAGTTTTAAAGATTTAAGCATACATAGAAGATACATAGGGACATAGGGACAGAGAAAGCGACTTTGTTTTATACTATGTTGTGATAAGCAGATTCCGAATAAGTTTTTTCTAGTTAGTTCATTTATTACGAAAGGTCTTTGCTGGTTTAAATTAACGACATCATTTCATTTCATCTGAAAATCTGAGACGAAGCGAAAGCGGGTCGTATGAAATAAGTCTCTGAAAAAAGCCTTTTTTCATTTGATTTTTTGATCATGTGAAAAAAATAAATCCTATTTACATCGAGCTAGACAAAGTTATAACATCACATCATCGATCTTAGACTTAAGAATAGTTTTCATAATAGCATTTTTGTATGTGTATTGTGATGTATGTTAATTTTGGAACTTGAGGGATTACTGGAGAGGTAGCCATAGTTGTTATTATTTTAAAAACTATATCTAATTTTTTGCACCTACTAACTAATTCGCAATAATATTTCATGTATAACTTACCCTTAATTAGTTTAAAACACAGGTTTAAAATATGCTATCATAGAATTTCTAGGAATCTAACAAAATAAACGACAAAATATCAACTTGCTTATAAATGGGCAGGATCACTCTGAAACGCCAGAATAAGGCAATTTCTTTGAATTAATTACATGTGTTAATGTAATACACATTGTAATAAGTGAAAACTCTCGTATAAACGATCTCGGTATAATAATAACAAGGGATTTTTAACAAGATGACAGGTTCGCTTTTAAACGTGATGTTTTGATTAAATTTTACGTAAGTCTTTTATAATTAATCTATGTATATTGTGTGATGTATTATTAGATTTAGGGAGTGGGTTTGAAAGTTAAATGGGGTTGTGACAAATAATTTATGAGTTGAATTTTAAAGGTTTAACTTAGTTGTGTCTAGACTCTTGCTCCGGTTCATTTGCGCTATTCCCGAGTAAAAAATATAGAGAGAAATTTAGCATATTGTGTCTTTAAGTTACCTCAATAGTAGACTAGATTTTTTAATTATATTTACAATATTTCAATACAAAAATAAACACAAACCGCGGAAATTAATATACAATTGGCGAACGGTGAAGTATAAATTAATTGTGTGCCAAATATAGAAGCGTTTCATCATTATTAAAATGTATCAAAGACATTTAAGGTTTCTCTACTATATAACTGAATCGCCCTTTGTCCTGTTCCTTTGTCCCTATTGTTTTAATTTTTCCTCAGTCTTTGTATTCTTGTCGTACTACTTTTTGCTTTTTTTCTGTCATTTCTTCGTTAAGTTTGTGGGAATGTTTCCTTAAATATTAAATTATTTGTTTTGTTTTGTTTCTTTTTAGATAACGTTTTATCACATTATATTTAAGAGCTGAAGTTATTTTCTATTACTAAGTTATTTTTCACGAAACATTTTGCTTAGGGATGGGTTTGATGATTTTATAGCGTTCGTTTTAAAGTATTTTAGCGAAATAATATTTATTTTATATTGAACCGTGATCATGCCCTCATTTAAATTCCCATAAACTAGAATAGGTATATTTAGTTATGCAACAAAAAATATATTTATACCTCTATAAATTTTTCAATAGATTTGGGCGTGACGGAACGGAAACGGAACGTATATACGAACGGAATATTGATTGCAATTTTATTTATTTCATAACAGTTTAAATATTTGTGTCCGCCTCAAAATCCATACTAATATTATAAATGCGAAAGTAACTCTGTCTGTCTGTCTGTTACTCAATCACGCCTTAACTACTGAACCAATTTGCATGAAATTTGGTATCTAGAGATATTTTGATACTCGAGAAAGGACATAGGATAGGTTTTATCCCGGAGATCCTACGGAACGGGTTTTTCTTTGAAAACGCGGGCGAAGCCGCGGGCGGAAAGCTAGTATAATATATAACACCAAACAAACTGGTACCTTCTGGATGAATTAAAAATTTATTGTAAAAAAAGTTCATGTAAATTACCACGATACAATTAATCAATCTGTCTGAGGAAAAGACAGCTAAGAAATTATTAAATCCTTTAAGATAATATTAATTGTGTCAAAGAGCATCCTTACATCATCAGTAAATTGGACGTTTATTTACAAAAAATGAAATGATTATATTTTTTGTAATAAATAATGATCGGATGATATTGTTGTACAATAATTCTCTAAGCATATGTAAATGTTGAATGGTTTGAAAATACGCTAACAATTATATACCGTAACTATTCTAAATATTTGGACAATACTTTAGGCAAATAATTATTAAAATATACAATCAGATTCAAATGATTTGAAACACGATATAAATTGTGAATTTAAGCTACTTTATCGTTGATTCTATCTAAGTATCATATACACTGTAATTAAGAATAGAAAAGTAGAATACAACTAAGCTTGTTTTGTATAAAATATAAAAAAATGTAAAATATGCAATGTATGAATATTAACTTAAACTAGAGATAAGTTTAATTTATATATAAGATAGCATGTAACTCGTTTAACTATTGTTTTTATGAGTAATAAAGTCTTTAAACCTAAATCTAAGCACTTTTTTTAAGTTTTTCTGGGATTCACTCGCGTCGTCAAAGGTTAATTAACAAAAACCGTATCATAAAATCAAAGAAAGACATACAAACAAAAAAGTACACAGTTATTTGTAAAGATATAATAAATACGTGAAAACACTGATCATTTCGTCATTTGATCAGCAAACATCGTCAGAATTTGAATACCAATACATTTTAAGTATTTCCGAAATAGTCAATAAAAAAACAATAAGTCACCAACAATAAAAAGAAACGTAAATACATTCTTTTATTAAGAAGCGACCATTAGTTGAATTGCTATCGAGGTCTGTTTATGAGTCCATTTTGGCCCCATGTCATTTTAATGGTTTGCTGTATTGGCGTTTTTGAATCGAGTGTTTTGTTCAAGGAATGTATTGTATTTTTTTCTTTACTATTATAAGGATTAAGAGGGACGTATAACTTATAAGGCTCACGTTGATAAGGAGTGTGAAGCTTTTATATCAAAAAGTCGATAGTTTGGGATAGCATGACGGTGCAAAAATGTAGGAAATTTAGAAAGTTCGTAACGTCTTAGTATGTGTGAGTTTCTTTAATAGTATTTGGCAAGATATTTTTAATATTTAATTTTTATAAAGTTCTTATAAATTTTTTATAAAATCTTATGAACTGTTGGGAAATAAATTAATAAATATCTATCCAAATAACATTATTATTTTCAAGTAAACTGTTCATAGAATTTCTAAACATAAAAGTACGGTTATTACGTAGCTTTAGAAACTCGCAAGAGAACATTAACTAATATAATTAATTCACGACTTGTACAAGCCCGGGTAATAAATTAATATGGTTCAATGTTTTCATAATAAACCCCTACATGTAGCTGTCAAATTAATAATGCGACAAGGCTAGTCTTGAGAAATAACAATTAAAATCCAATCCTACTAATATTATAAATGCGAAAGTTTGTGAGGATGGATGTATGTGTATGTGTAGGTGTGTATGTTTGTTACTCTTTGTTACTCTACTGAATCGATTTCAATGAAATTTAGTACACATATAGAGGGTAACTTGGATTAACACATAGGATAGGTTTATGCCGGAAATCCTTGGGAACGGGGACTATGAGGATATTTCTTTGAAAACGCGGGCGAAGACGCGGGCGGAAAGCTAGTTATTATTATTATAAACCTGATCGTTTCAAAACGTATGTGTTAGTATGGTAAGATTACTCAAACTCAAACACTTACTTATTCAATAAGATGCATGACTTCTTCTGGAAGCTCTTTTGAAATTTCATAATACATAATATCTATAAATTATTTACCACCGGTTCGGACATCAGTTTCTACAGAGAAGAGCCGGCAGTGTTTTTTTTTTTGTGTTTCAAATTGTTTTGACTGAATTTTGGTTTAGATACAGTAATATTATGTTATGGCTATATTTTGTCTAGTTTTAACTGTTACCTGGACCCAGGCTTCTGAAAAAAGGAAAAATAATTTATAAATTAGCATCTTGAGAAGAAAAATAGGGCGTACAAAAAGTTGTTAGATGTAATGAACGATTACGGTACGGTTATGTTATGATTTCTGAAAGAATATTTCTAAGTTAGGTATCAACATTATCGAATCATTTCTAAAATAATAATATTTTGTAATATGATATTATGTTATATTGATACATATTATAATTTGTAAAACGCAAAGAACAGTGAAATTTTCATTCAAGACCGCATATTATATTCTACATACTAACATCTTATTGAATTACATATTTATTTAAATTCAAGCAAATGACCTTAACGAATGCTCTCGACTAACAATTGCTCATAGCGCGGAGATTTCAAAAAACATTCAAGAAGATATTAACATATGAAAGCAAATATAATGTATGCAAATTAGCTGTTTATATTGAGTAGCGAGCGATTTTGAAACGCGGATGTTTTACTCTAACTGTTATTACTTATTCGTTTTGGAATATCTATACTAATCCTCCTAATATTATAAATGCGAAAGTTTGTGAGGATGTGTATGTGTGTGTTTTTTTTACTCTTTCACGCAAATACTACTGAACCGATTACAATTAAATTTAGCACACGTAAAGAGGGTAACTTGGATTAACACATAGGATAGGTTTTATCCCGAAAATCCCACGGGAACGGGAACTATGCGGGTTTTTCTTTAAATACGCGGGTGAAGCCGCGGGCGGAAAGCTAGTAATATTATAAAGCTAGAGTTTTTTTTGTTTAGTGGATAATTGAGCAGTTGAGTTGTTGAGTTCATAATCATTTATTTTATTTTATTTATCGCAGTGCTATAATAAAATAATAATATTTTTATTAAGGATAGAAAACAAGAGAAATCTGAAAGTGTTCAGTATAACAACGTGATTTATATCTAGACAGTTTTCATGTTTTCACGAAGTTTTATCGTTTACCTAACATGAAAACATTATAATATTATGTATATGTAAATTTTGCTATTAAAAGTTTTGGAATATTAAATCGATACACGTGTAAAACTATTTATAGACATTGTTATTTGCAAATATATTAAAGAATTTTGTTAGGTTTTTGGTAATAATTTTTTTAGGTTGAGGAACAGCGATCCGCCCACATTTCTTTTAGATTATAATGAATATCCAGATTATAATACTTGTTTACGAAGAATTACATTCGCTGTTGAATTATTAAAAAATTAAATTCATTTTTTTTTTCAGAACATCATAGAACTACTTGTTAGTAATTTCTCTACATTACATTAATATCTATAATCATTATCATTTCACAATTAATATTATGTCATTTTAATATAAATAAAACACAAACTTAATTAGCATTCAAGATAAAAACATGAAAAAAGTTAAATTCGCAATTTTAATGTCAATAGACCGTACCTATGTAAATAAATAAAATAAAATTGTTTAGGTATAAACATTGCGTTAGTTACTTACCTTTGTTATAAAGGATTTCAAAACTAAATAAAAACAGAATGTAGTTATACGCTTGAACGATAGTTTCACCAAATATTATCTTCATGAAACAAGTAACGTAAAAGTATTCCATGAAAAGTCGCAGCTGTGCAAAATAAAATGCATAAAATCAAAGGACAAATGCGTAGACGCCTACGCATAGCGTTTTATATTATCTCTGGCTATACTATCCCACACTAGGGAGATAAATTTATTTATAGTAATCGAGATGGTAATCACGGGCAGTAGTTAGCGGGAACGCAGCGCGCGCGCGCGTCAAAATGGCGGTTCAGTGACGTTTGATAATCTGTGGTCAATCGATGTTGGCGGGAATAGTGACGTTTAGTGTTTTTTTATGGAGTGTTCTTTTTTAATTTGGTATGTGTTCGGAATGTTGAATTTGGATTTATATGATTATTGGAATTTTTATTTATTTGTAGATAGTGGTAGATAAATAATATAAAATTTTATTATGTTATTCGCTTTTGGAATTAGAATGATTGTAATGGAAAGATTTGCTGTTTAGTAAAAAAAAAAACTATTGTTTCGTTAATATTTCTTCTGGAATTAACTGGCAACCTACACATAAAAAGAAAAATATTGAAATTTTTTTTTAATTTTAATTTAATTTCAAATTTCTTTCAATAGGTTCTAGAAGGCTGCACATTATGTGACTGTATTTAATTTTAAGAGAAGTTAACATTATTATTTTGTTATTGTTTGTGTAAATATCGAAAAAATTGGAACTCTATCTTCTTATCGGAGCGCAGTTTTAACAAAGGTACTAATATATTAATTATAGATTGAAGGGCTATTAAATACCTACCTTATACATAAATTCCAAATTTCCAGCAATAATTATTAGGTTTTAAATCTTCGTTATCAATTTGGGATTTCAATTCTTTCCATAGGTACTTTTTCTTCTTTTTTTTGATACCGTAGAAATTTATTTAAATATTGTTACAATATGTGTTTTTACTATAAAGAAAATTTTACTACTTAGTACTTTATTTATAATATACTAGCTTTCCGCCTGCGGCTTCGCCTGCTTTTTCAAAGAAAAACTCGAATAGTTCCCGTTCCCGTGCGATTTTCCGATTAAATTTCATTGAATGTGTGCTAAATTTTGTGAATGAATAATAAACATACACATAAATACTCCATCTTCACAAACTTTCGCATTTATAATATTAGTAGGAAGTCAGTTTAAAGATGCCGAAGCAAAAATATGTTATCTACTTTAGCACAAACTATACCTACTGTTATGCACTAATAACTGTAACAATGCCAAGGTCATATTATAAATAGCAAAAAATCTAAATGTACCTATGGAATAGGAGATCACATGTGCGAATTACAAGCCGTTTTGTCTTACATTTGATGTGTAGTCTAAATATTTGGACTGGTTTAAACAAAGACTATGTCAACATTCGTCAGCTTTTAGCGATTTGATTTTGTACCTACCTGGTTGTAGACAGGTTCGTAATTGTCTGGATTGTTTAAGATTATAAAATTAAATAAAATATACACAGATAATGTATAATGATGTATGTGTATTAATGCGTTTATACAATAAATCTTGGATATATTACAGAATCTATATGAATATTTCCTAATATAAATTTATAGATAAATGTGATGGCACAATGTAATGGCTTGAATTAGGAATTTGTACAGGAAACCGCTGTTATGCAGTAGAATGTAGTGGACTTAAGCAAGGTCAGGGACACCGGACAATATGCTATTGAAACTAGGTATTAGACCAGACCAAAAACAGATTTTAATTTTTACTTGTTACTTAGTTTTTTTCACTTATTTACTAACTTAGTTCAATTAAGATAATTTACGAGAGGACAGAAGACTAGAATTTGAAAATGTACCTCACCACATTTCCATGAAAACATGCGAAACTAAGACATCCATTATAGCGCAATCCATACTAATATTATAAATGCGAAAGTAACTCTGTCTGTCTGTCTGTTACTCAATCACGCCTAAACTACTGAACCAATTTGCATGAAATTTGGTATGGAGATATTTTGATACCCGAGAAAGGACATAGGCTACCTTTTATTGCGAAATATGTACCACGGGCGAAGCCGGGGCGGACCTCTAGTACTATAATAATTATACACACAGCATTAGCTTACTTTTTCACATAGTCGGTTAATACTAGTGTTAGTACCAAGAACTCAGAAAAGGGAAATGCTATCAGTCAAGATTTATGGCCTCAATTAATATCAATGTAACCCGGACAAACACGGAAGTACTTGAACGAATGATAAATGTAGGCCATGGGGGTGGTTCGTATTGTGATTGATCTAATATCATATAATAAAAAAAATCACGTTTGTCAACCTTTCAAAAGCGCTAAATGGATTCGACTGCGGGGTTGGCTATGTTATCTGGGCTTAAAAGATTCGGAAGAAAAATAAATTGACGAAAGAGGCGGAGGAATACAGATTAAATAAGATGGTTTTGGTTATTTATTGTATTAAATGAATAATCTATAGAAAACTAAAAAAAATAAAAAATGTAGTCAGGCGTAATCATAAAAATTACAATAAAAATTGAAATTAACATTTGGCGGTTTTAAAATTTATACATGAAATTAGTAAACAGGTAGGTAGGTAGGTATATTATACCAATGATTTCGTCTCTTCAGTATTGAATTATTCGTAAACAATATTTGTAATATTATTTATCTGTATAAAAAAATATTGTATCAGCACAATCAAATACGAAGAATTGCTCAGAATTAATCAATCACGAAACAAAGCTACACATCTATTACATTAGAATGTTAAGAAAATCCATGGGTCACTTATTCCGTCCAATCGAAATCTGAATAAAAACTCCGTCACAAAACCTTCAAAGGAATTGTTTATCGGGCAGCGAATAGCAATAAAATATCCAATTAAATGCCAAATAAACATTTCGCTTTGAGGAAATAACAAATACGTTGCGAACGATTGGACGTTAAATTACAAACAAATATTCCCTTTGAAATGCATTATCAAAAGTGAATGGTAATTTGGACATTCCATTAAGACTTGCGAATACAAAAACAAAAGCAAACGGACCCCCCTCCTGACGACGATTTGAGATCCTTAATGCTCCTTTTTAATACCGCTTCAAATGCTTTGTCGATTTTGCTCTTGGTTTTTAGGATTTGAATAAGTTGTGTCAATTGTGGCCAGCAGATATAATTGTGATAGAAATGATGAAAATTAATTTAAACTCTGACTCTAAATTATAAAACTATAACATGGAATACATTATAATAATCGAAATTGTTAAAAAAACATAAATCTTTATATGCTAATCGGCCTCTATACGCGAAAAATGTTGAAAGTAGGTACTTTTTTGTCGGTATAATAAAATTATAAACTACTAGCGGTCCGCCTCGGCTTCGCCCGTGGTACATATTTAAGTTTTCTCTACCTAAGAACCATCCTCGTACTTCAAGGAATATAATAAAAAAAGAATTATCGAAATCGGTTCAGCCGTTCACACGTGATGCCGTGAGTTGTCGGAACGGGTTTCATTTTTATATATATAGACATAACAAGCGTATTTTAATCCATACCAAAGTTCAAAACCTGCCTGTCAGGCTACACTAGGTACCACTGTCGACACTAAAAACAAATTCATTAATATGAACAATTAATTTTTGTATTTCCGTCCAAAAATATACGTCACATTGCCACATGTTTCAGCGACTTATATCTCATAAATAACCAAATACTCCACAGATGTGGAAGTTTACTCGATTAACCTATTTAAAATGCTTTTAACGCAATTAATTTTTAATAAGTCTCTATTCATGCTAACAAAGGTATAAATAATATGCTTAAAGCGTGTTCGCCTAGTGTAGTGGTTCGCCTGGTGGTAAGTGATAACTACCTACCACCTATGAACATAAATTTGTAAAACATAATATAATGTGTCCGTTCTGTATGTACTGCAACCGAAAACAACTTTTTACCAACTTTAACAATTTTTTTTAGTGGCTA
Organism: Colias eurytheme; assembly: GCF_061535395.1. Taxonomy (NCBI): domain Eukaryota; kingdom Metazoa; phylum Arthropoda; class Insecta; order Lepidoptera; family Pieridae; genus Colias; species Colias eurytheme. The sequence goes on along the minus strand of NC_142997.1, from coordinate 1,070,910 downwards.
TTGACCGCTCACTGTGATTCTTTCAAGAATGTACTGGAATGAAACAAAAATATATATGTAGCCCATGTATGTAAATTAAATTTCAGGAATAAGTCTGCAGTGTTAAAATGTTTTAATTTGACTATAAATTACATGAAAAAAGCTTGGTAAAATATTTTCATATTAGTGTAAATGGTGATCAAAGCGACAGATATATTTTAACAGTCAAAAGACTCATGGTAATGAAAATTCGTAAAAAAAACAATATCAGTCAACTAATTGTTTTAACCCTAAAAACTTTGCTATTTATGTATGAATCGAAATATTTATATATTAGCTATGCTCCGTGGCTTCACCCGCATTGCTCCGCTCCTGTTGGTCTTAGCGTGATGATATACATATAGCCTATAATAGCCTTCCTCGATAAATTGGCTATCTAACACCGAAATAATTTTTGAAATCGGACCAATAATTATTGAGATTAGCGCGTTCAAACAAACAAACAAACTCTTCAGCTTTAGAATATTAGTATAGTATAGATAAGTAGCAATTAAAAACATCCCTCGTATAGTGTGCTGCGTGAGTCACAAATCTTACTACGAACAAGATAAATGCAAGAAATATATATCATAAATCATGAACACATCAACGGTGACACACTTGTCACAAATTGGCCACAATATAAAGTGACACTAGCTACAAATTGATTGGAGGAAGCGAGCAGGTGGGACCCCTATAGAACGTGCGAACTGCGATTTGGCTAGCCTAGGATATTATGTGAACCTACTATGTAATAACCTAACTGTTGCCCTATTTTAAATATTTATATATATTAAGACAATTCTAAGGGCTTCTACAATAAGTCTATGTGGGAAAAGAACCTATAATGTAGCTACAATTCGTCTGGCAAAGAAGAATCTGATCGACGACAATCCAATTTTTACTACGATACAAAAATCGAATTCGAGATTGAGTAGTGTTAATGCTTGCCTCATGCTAAATAAGGGTCACGGAACTTTGACACGACCTTGACCTTCAAAAAGTATCATTAGTCTGGTTACCAAAATATCTTGGAGCACAGAATAATAACTAGTAACTAGCGTTTCTGGAGCAAGCGTGGTTCAATAAATACTGAAGCATGATCGATACCCAATAAAAATATACAGATTAATAAAAACTGTCATACTTGGAGCTTAATGAGAGAAATTGAGAAATTCCTATCATAGTAATATCATATTATAATAACAAGATAATTACATTCAACAGTATCATGAATACCAAGAAATCGAAATAAAATTCTATATGAAATGTTATTTTATATTGAAATAATACTATAAAATATGTCACAAATATAGCGTCGTTTCATAAAATTAATTATAAGCCGACATAGACCAGCGATATTAAATTACAGTAATTGAATCAGTAGAAAGCCAGATAATTGTATAATTTCACGAGTGAAAAGAAAAGTTAACGTTATTAGGTAACAACTTCATTTTCATAAAATATTTTCTAGAAAATATTAATTTTTATAATTTTATTTAATTAATTAATCTATAAATCCATACTAATATTATAAATGCGAAAGTAACTCTGTCTGTCTGTCTGTTACTCAATCACGCCTAAACTACTGAACCAATTTGCATGTAATTTGGTATGGAGATATTTTGATACCCGAGAAAGGACATAGGCTACCTTTTATTGCGAAATATGTACCACGGGCGAAGCCGGGGCGGACCTCTAGTTTATTATAAATTAATAAATATCAATGTTTTAAGTAAACAAAGAAAAAACAACAACTGATGACTGAGGAGACACGTTAGATGGAAGCTGTGCTAGCAGATTAGATGTTTGAATGTAATATCCCTGTGCGAAGACAGGAATTGGTATTGTTCCCCATAGGTGTAGGAAGAAATATAATAGTTGTGAGTGTGTTCTCTAATTAATGAGCATGAGCACTTATGCGATCTATAAGCTATTTTCTTTGAACCACAGTTGTTGTTAAAAATTATAAAGTAAATATTAAAACATAATCAATAACATAGAAAACGTAATATCAATGACATTAAAAAGGGTCATAAAACAAACTTAATACACGTCTGCTTTAAAAATCCAATATACAATGTGTGTCGTTAGAAACAATACGACTTCCCTAATTACCTGGGTTTTAGAAACTATCTTCATACAACATCACTTTAAAGTGCTTTACATGACAATGGCTTGGTTTGTTAACGAATGCTCTGAAACGATCGATTTTACTTGTCTAAACATCATAATAGGTGTGTCATATGATATTTGTGGGAATAAACACGACGGACACTAATTTATACCGTTTGTAGGACATAGGTAATGTTTGTAGCGTAATAATTTATGAAGTAAGATGCAATTGCTTTAATAGAGTACGTAGAATTAGAACTCATAAAGCAGGAATAAATAATGAAAAAGTAATAAAAGAAGACGATATGATAGGATATAATACCTATACTTAGTCATATACGATATCTTATAAGTTTAAAATTGCACTTTACCGCATTCAAATAATTTAAAGAGCAAAGAAAATGCAAGTCTTTTCAAGACCAGTGTATCAAAATTAACGATTTTCAATGTAGAAACGAAGACAGTTTTATATATATGTATATTCTTTTATCAGCAATTCTTTCCCTTATTCATTAATATTGATATTCAGGCGCCGGCACCTTCCTTACATCTGACTCACGTCATATGAAACTACTCTAATTGGCATCATGATAATTCTGACACGTGACAAATTGCTATTAAAATAATTTAAACGATCCCGCTGATCACTACAGATGAACGAGGCTAATAGATGTCTAGGTTTACTATACATAATACAGTGCTTACCATTCATTGCGCGTACGAGTATCAGAGTGGTACCGACTGATCCCTTGACAAATCCGTCATTATGAATGAACTTTTAGAGAAAAATGTTGTGTGGTTTTATGAAACCACGGTAAAAGTGAAACTTAGGCACAAAATTACGATTTTGTACGGACGGTTCGACCGTCACGCGACATGCGCTACACAGACCAAAAAGTTTGAGACGATGTAATAAAAGTTTCACTTTAATATAAAAACTTCGATTACGAGGCGGTATTCGAACTCGCGCCTATATGAGCGAAGTGAAGCACACCGTCAGGTGAAGCGTCAGCTCTGTTGCCTCCTCTTGCATGAAATAAAAATCTGCGTGTGAAAGTTTCGGTTCTGAAAATTTCTCAGTTCAGCGCGCGGCTCACGGCTAGCATAGCGTATAGACGATGACAGATTTGGTAAACTCAAACAAACTCAAACATTTATTTATTCAATTAGACTTCTCCTAGAAGCATTTTGGAATAGTCATAACATTATATTTTTAACATTTACCTCCGATTCGGAAAGCAGTATCTACGGCTCAGGGTTCAAATCGCTTTGCATGCTGGAGGCTCGGTTCGCGGTTCGTGTAGTCAATGATAGGCAAGTGATAAGCACACGAATGGTAGCCATTATATCTGAGCTGCATTGGTTGTAAAATTGACAATTTCAATTTCATCAACGATAAATTGGTGTGTTATTTCTGTTTACGTGAGCTCATTTTGTGTTAGAGTATCTTTTATCATATTGTTGAATTAATGTTATGTGAATTAATTTGTTTTCGTAAATATATGATAATTGCTTAGAATAAACAAATGATAGTTTAAAAACATTAATATATTAAGGATTAAAAATATTATGTTATCTTTTAAGACCATTAAGTATTACAATTACACATTTTCGATATAATAGTTCTACAATTAAACATGTATGCCATTCATGTCACACAAGTTTCAATTTATTATTTTTGTAAATATTACGTATCCTTAGAAGTACTACAAAATTTTATATGTAAATACGTATGATAAATGTACAAACAGCTTTACCGGTCATAATATTCTTGATTTTAATTGCGCCGGCGCCGAGCGTCCACACGGTGCATTTCCAAGAACTAATGTTTAGTAATAGATCTACTAAAATGGAAACAAAACATAAATACATCGAACTATTCCCGCCTTAAGATTTAAACGTCGTTTAGTTTTGTTGTGTAAAAATAAAACTAATAGATTAGGGCGGTATAATAAGTCGGTTCTAAATATATTTGGTCTGTCGTTGTAGCCGTAATCATATGGTCGAGAGGTTGTTTGTCTTTGATATTACGCGATTTTTTTTACGTTTTTTATGAGTATACTTGCTGTATTATACAACCGATATCTATCGATTATTTCACGATAAGTCTTTACCTATTTTACATTGCTTATGTTACGCCTTTTAATCCTACTAATATTATAAATGCGAAAGTTTGTGAGGATGTGTGTGTGTTTGTTACTCTTTCACGCAAATTCTACTGAACCGATTACAATGAAATTTAGCACACATATAGATGGTTACTTGGATTAACACATAGAATAGGTTTTATCTCGGATATCCTGGGAACGAGAACTATGCGGGTTTTCTTTTGAAAACGCGGGCGAAGCCGCGGGCGGAAATCTAGTTGGTAATATGTGTGTTCAATAAAAAATTGAATCCTTTTTTGCACTTCCACGTTTTGCACCATTTATTAAAAAAATAATATCATTTCAACAATAGACCATTTGCTTCATGAACAACTAACACATAAAATAAATTCAGCGTAAATATCTTAATTTTGAAAATATATAACGAATTTCCGTACTTCCATTTAAAAAACAACGAAGATACACGAAGTTTGAAACTAGGAATAATACCAGCTATTCTCTTGATGTTTTTGGGGCTTATTATCACGTAATACGATATTATTCTGTAAGATCTTAAAAGAGAAAATTATACATTGAGGATTGCATAATTTTTCTTAGATGTTAGTTAATTTAAAATGTACTCATTAAAAATGTTTTAATTAGCTTCTAGCTGACCGCGTGACATACTTAGAAAAGTTATTTTATAAAACATGTTATGTTTGTGGAAGTTGTATTTAAAAATGTATAATTTAAGAGTTTGTTTTTGTAAAATGAAGGCTGTCTTTTCTACTACATTTAGGACAGGATATACATATAAAAAATAGTTGGAAACAAAAAAAATAACTAATATTATTTATTTTGCTGATCCACAAAGGTTAGTATATGGAGAAACATAAGTGCTAAAAAATTGACTAATCACGCGCTTTTTTAGCGCTTATGTTCATTGATATCTTATCCTAGATAGCGGTTTTGTCTTCTTAAAAAAAATAAGAAATCTTAATACTATTACAAAGGCGAAAGTTTGTAAGTATGGATGTATGGATGTATGGATGTTTGTTACTCTTTCACGTAAAAACTACTGAACCGATTACAATGAAATTAAGCACACATATAGAGGGTAACTTGGATTAACACAAAGGATAGGTTTTATCCCGGAAATCCCACGGGAACGGGAACTATGCGGGTTTTCCTTTGAAAACGCGGGCGAAGCCGCGGGCGGAAATCTAGTAAATTTATATTTTAAGAATACGTAAGCTTTATTTCATGTCAAACTATATTTCACCACCACAGGTGTAGATGTTCAAAAACTATAAAATTTAAACACTGAAAATAGAGACCGGAGGAAAGCCATAAAAACTTGTAAATAATTACGGAACATTTCATTTTAATGTTGCCATTAAATCATTAATATTTTTAACACTCCCTATTCCCTTACTTCATTTGAAAGTGCTCGTATATTAATTTAAATTTTAAACGTACGGGGGCCGGGGGTACGTCAGTCAACACGTCGTTATACATACCGACGAAAATACCGTCTATAATTAGATTCATTATAAACTTCCACTTGCCACGGTTAACCTCAAAGCGTTTGGTATTGAATACTTTTAATATTCTGAAAAAAATGGTGACAATTTTTTTATTAGTAAACGAATAGAGAGTGTAAAAGTTTTTTGAAAGATAAACGTAGATAATAATTAATATTACAAAATTGGAGTATAGAATTCATAGAAAATAGAAAGAGACGATGACACATACATTCAAAATTATCAGGAACTCAAGAAGATAATTAAATATACTTATATGTTATAATCTTGTTAATTAGATACAATGCATTAGCTTACAATAACCTGAAAATCATCATATAAATTTATAAATATAAATTTATAGGTAAAGAATAGAAAAAAAAATCGATCACGAGGCGGGAAAATCATAATCACTAGTTAGTTTGAATTCTCAATATAATATTAGAATTATAATTAGGAGAAAAATTAAATTCTTCATTAGTTGTAACCAGTGTACACGACCTCTAACAACCAAGTGCCAACTGAGGCAAATCATCTTCAGTATACAAACGTCACACATCAAAGCACTCACATCAAAAGGTAATGACTTACCATATTGTATCTCCTTTCGATTCTTTATTTAACTCCGCTGCACGAAGTTTGTCAAGATGCAAGTTCCTTTTTTAGCTGATGACAGAAGTTTAAGTCCCCCGTTGTTGTGACCGTTTTCGATTAGTGTTGTTAGAAATAGCTTCGTTTTCTAATAGATTCTTTCAAGTATAATTACGCGTGTGAATAAATACACTTTGTGTTTTTTAATAGTTTGACAATGATCCATTGACAAGTCAAAGAGCTGTTAAAATGTTTTAAGGTGTTAAATACTAGATTTTATAATGTTGCCATGCTTGCAATGTAGTTGTTGATTGAATCAATTTGTTACGTACTATGTACATACTCATAGTACGTTCTTAATTATTTTAAGCTATTGCATAGCTTCTATCGCGGGCCTTGAGCGCGGGGACCGAATCCAGAAATTTCGTAACGAAAAAACCTCACGTTCCCCACTCCGACGGGCGCGGAGGTGTGGCTTGAAGGCATAGCATGCAATAGCTTTACCGCGGCGGAGTGCACTAAAAAAATATAAATAATCGTACTACGTAGCCATACCCCAAAACTATATACCAATAAAATGAGTGTCCACTGTCCATCCTTATTTCATGACACGCAAAATCAGCTGCGGGTAGTCGATTATAAATGTCATGTTTCCCTAAAAGCAATATAATTGAAATGAATAGACGAATAAATTGTTATCTACAAATTAATTTCCAACAATGTTTAATTAAAAAGTCTTCCTACAGAAATTAAAGTAATTCTCTTTATGATAATATAATTTATGCTACCCTCATGATCCTTATCAATTTAACAAGCAAGTTATTGTACAGTTCCGTGAAACATAATTTTAATTTTCCTTTGTAAGATTACCTAATTATTTTGTTTACGAATAATTTCTGGTAAGAAAATTTAAAAACAAATATTTAAGAAGAATTTTTGAGTTCATTATCTTTTTATTGGTATTAATAAACAGGTTAGATTAAAAGCTTTTTAAGGAATATTCGGATTATAAGGAATTTATACTATTTAGTGTATAGGTACTTAACTTACAACTATATAGGTAGTTTTTCTTCTAACGGTCTTTGGGAGTAAAATCACGAAAATGTATCAAAGAAATAACATTAGAAGAAATATTCCACGTATCATATCTGTATCATCATCAAAAACATTCAAATACACCACAAAAGAGCATTTCACTAATTACCAAAACCGGTACTAATTGGATCCGATTATTTTCAAGGCAAAGGAAACGATACATCCGGAGGGACTTTTTATTATTAGCGCGGCGGATGTGACAAACGACCAAAATATTGTGACCCGCGCGTGACTCACGGATACTATGCGTAACGTTTGATGTGAGTGTCTTGTTAAATGGTTGTTTTCATTAAATTTATGTATTAGTTGGAGATGATATAATTGACGGTAATTTAACAAAACTGTTGGTGTCATTAAAAATTGAAAACGACGCATAATATGTGTAATTTTTTTGAAAATTTTGTGGCAGCTGAACTAAAAACAAAAAATTTCATTTAATGTCTCATTTAACGATTCAATGATTTCAATAGCTTAACTCTCTGCAAATCTTATTTAAAACGAACAAATTCATATTAGTTAGTGGGTGGGCTTTAAGAGGCGATGACTAATAGAAAAATTAAGACGAAAATAGTTCAGATTAGTCACTTCTATTTAAATAAACTGATATTACGTAGATTAAAGAACTCCGATGTTTACACAATCAATTTAAATGCAAACTCTATAAATCTAAATAGTGAATTGAATTTTGTTTACATTAACAAATATTATTTTCAGATTTCAGTTCCGTTTGGTGAGGAGTGAAATTTTGGATATCTCCCAAATAATATGACATTTTGAGTGAAATAAAAATAGACAAGTTTAATTAAAGAAAACGACAAGAAGCATGCGATATAATTGGCTTCGTTATAAGACAGAAAAAAATGATGAAAAAGTTGAACTGGATTTAGTTTAAGAAATTAATAACAGCTGTAGATGAAGGCCATGAGACAAAAAAAGATACAAATATAAATGTACCTAAGATTATTTTCATCGAAATAAATACCACAATACCTATGGATAAAACAGATAGTGATAATAATGAAGAACGTGATGGTGATACGAAAAGTGGTGTAAAAGTGATTGGATACAGTGAAAATGGCGAATTTAAGTGAAATAGTGTTTGTGTTGGTGATTCTAATTAGGACAAGTATGGAGATTGTGGAATCAAGTGAGTATTTTTTTTAGCTAATAATTAATAGTATTTCAAAACATTTTGAGTTGAAGGGGAAGCCAAAAACATGGATATTAATCACGCTCAAGATAATGTTATTTCTGTTCTCTCGTTTCAATACGTAATGATTATTTTGATGTTTCTGTATATTGATAAGATTGAGTTATTAAACAATTAAAAAATTCTGGAATGTTTGAGAATTTCAAGTAACATTATTAGTGTAGCAATATGTTAATTTTGTTTTTACTATCGCGCTTCTTGCAGATGTTTCCATTTATTTGAAATAATTATGGTTATTTACTGGTATTGTCTCTCAACCATTTTTAATGAAAAGTCTTCTTCGCAATACAATACTCCTCAATACCTCAATAAAATACTAACTCATATCCCAAAAATATATCAGCATAGAAATAATAAACAGGACTGGACCTTTCCCAATCCAAAATGCGTTGACCACAAGTATCATGTTACTCAAATGCACACTTTGAGGGTTTTGAAAGTGTGCCTTAGCTCACCAAAATTAGAGGCTACGCTTAAACCATGGATGTATGCACGGTATTGAATTTTCTGTATCTACTCGCAGGCAGTGTCGCATTCGGCCTTTCTCTGGCTGTGCGCCAAATTGAAATGATGTTTTGGTGCACGGCCGACTCCGTTATATTACATTACTTGTCAATAAAAAATAACTCAAATGTTGGACTAATTTATGACCTAGTCAATGCAACGAGGGTAGTAGTGGGACAATTTTTAGCGATACAAAAAAAAGTATGGAAGATAGTTTTTTTGGCTTAAATTCCTGTAAATACGAGCGGAGTCAAGGCGAATGGCTAGTTTGATGTTTCACTTTCTTTTAATTTTAGATGATAAATAGGCACATAATATTATAAAGGAACAATGAAATTAACATTTTACAAACAATAAATACACGGTAATGTAACTACCATCATCCTGGTTGAAATGTGCATTCTAAATTTATAAACAAGGAATTTTTTTAACCAGGTAGATACCATGAACAAAGCCGCATGCGAATCTGTGCATGCTAACCTAACCCATAAAATAATGTATGAAGCAAGTCCATACAACATCAAACAAGAACCGAAATAACAATTATAAAATTAAACACAACTTACAAAGCTTTGTACTACATATATCAGGACTAAAGTACACTTTACGAGCCATATATCGAGTGTTGTGGCTTAAAGAGATTATGTAGAATAGTAATAGCAAATAACTGTACGATTTAAGTCGTATTTTATCATCGGATACGTTATATCTTGGTCATTAAAATATTTTATAGAGTAAGCTTAGAATCGAGTTTCGCGAATGGGGTATTATTTCTTATAACTGGAAGTGCGGGTTAATCCTGGCTATTTCATGTATAATTAAGATTATTGGGGAATTGTTATGAAAGTACAGTTTGTATTTTTAACGACACTAGTTGTATTACTTTTAAGATTAATTTGGTATAGTTTTGTATGTCCCTATTAAAATATACTGCTATTTTTGCTTAAACAAGCTTCTGCTTCCGATTTCGACTTCCCAGAAATAAATGAGGCAATGGTTAGGGAGCCAGGTGCAAATTTGGTTAACTATTTCCTCTCAAGAGATAATTCGTCAGACGCATGAGAGTATAGTATTATAAAGCCTCGTGAACGTCAGCTGGCGCTCGGTTGGGGGGGTGAGCGGTTGTAGCCTCCCACGCACATAGGAAAAAAAATACATTCATTCATTCATTTCCTCTCAGCTAAAAATTTGTCAAATTGTAGCTAACCCAATTTCTCAACGAAAAAAAATTGTCAGCTGGTTACAACATGGTGTATTATACGTCAGCTGGTGTCTCGAACATGAAAGTTAAATTTAAAGAAAAATTTATTTTCCGTTATTTCCTCTCAAACAAAAATTTACCTGATGATAGCTTATATGTAACTGTGGATAAATATATATGTCAGCTGGCTGTATCTTGGTGGAAAAACCGTCAGCTGATACGGGAGGCTACAACTGCTCTTCCCCCCAACCGAGCTCCAGCTGACGTTCACGAGGCTTCATAATACTATACTTTGATGCATTTTACTAATTACCGCTTGAGAGGAACTTGGTCATAAAATCTGCTGCTGGCTCCCGGACCACAACATGTTTGTTCGAATCTTCATTCAAAATATTATTCAGGTACCATTTTCTTAAAGAATACTATATCCATCCATTAATCCTCACAAACTTACGCTTTTATTACAGAAGTTAGATAGGATACTAGCTCATAATGACTAGACTTATAATATTATATTGCACCGTAACATTTAGGACACATTTAAATACTGTATAACAAGGCCTAGAAATAGATAAGTGATATTCGCATCTACCTTTCGGGCTAACGACCTATGTCTTGTAATGTTTCTCACACCTGTTGTAGAATTGATGCGTAATTAGAACGACATTGATTTATATTAATACAAGCCACCCACCCTGACTACACTGGGCTTAAAATCTAAATAGATTGGCTTGTAGAAAAATCTATAGTTTGTATATTTGTCAGTCAACCGGGCTTTAATTTTGAACAATAATATATGAGAGATTGATTGATGAGATTAGCGCGTTCAAACAAACAAACTCTTCAGCTTTATAATATTTGTATAGATTAGTTTTAGCACGTGGGCTTGCGTGATACTTGGATATAAAATATCATGTAGGTTTAACCATGACCTATCTCATGTTGATTTTAATCTAGATTCGAAAAGTTATTTTTGCGAAGGAGTAACAAAAACATTGATCTATTGAAACAAACTTTCATGTTTATAATATTAGTAGGTGTAGGATAAATATTGTGTCATATATTTTCATTTAGGGCCGATTTTTCAATGCTTGGATAAAACTTATCCGTCCAATAAAGATAATATTAAAATGTCACGTAAACTGTCAAATACGGGCAATTAGAATACGTTTTTAAAATGGTAGTTTTATACATTATTCGACGAATAAGTTTTATCTAAGCATTGAAAAATCGTCCCTTAATTATAATAAACCCACTGTAGGTTTATTCGGTCTGTATTCGATTCAATATATAAAATCAGCCAAATCGATTCAATAATTTTATGGTCATAAAAACCTTTTCAAATGTCCAATACAGAGGAGTTATAAGAGTGTGAATCTGCGGTTAAAAGTTAGTAAGATAATTGTTCAACTTGTTTGAAATATAAGACCAAACGAGCTTTGTTTCTGGGGTTATTATTTCAAACCATCGACCTTTGACCCAGGACGTCTGAAGTATTTTAAAGTGTTCCTTTATTACTCGCGAAGTTATGATCACGTTAAGGTCAAGATTCTTAAAGATATGAATCTTAAAAAGCATCGATAGAAAAAATAATAATTTCTTCTTTGATGCATGAAAAACTGTTTACTGTTGTTACAAAGATAAAATATATTGGAATAGATTTTTTATCGTTTCTGGCAAATAATTTCTTTATATTAAAAGCGCTTCTAAAAGAAATCTAGTTGAAGTTATAAATAAGTATGCATTATGGGATAGCTCCCATATTTCAAAACAATATCGTCATTGATATTTTATGCATCGCACAAATGTGAGTCTTTAAGGGTTTGGGACCAGTGTATATTATTTATAGTACTTAACGCATTAATTAAATTATTAAAGTAGCGAAAGAAATCAATTGGGTATTAATTTAAAAAATGATTACAAAAAGCCTAAATGTTTTAATAATTACGATAAAGCGGTATCTATTCCTACGATAGGAAGAGGACACTACTACCAGACCAAATTCACTGATCAAACGCTTGCCCAAAAGAAATAACCAGCCTTGCTGGTTTCGTAGATTTAAAAACTTCACTTCCATTTTCGCGTTGTCGGTATTAAACTGAATGGTTTTATTTTAAAGGTAGTTTCAGTTTCAAGTGAATAGTGGTTTCAGGCAGAATTGAATTTAGATCGGATTGAATCCTTAATTCTGTAACTTGCAACAAAACCGATTTGTATCGATTGCTCGTTGTGCGACAGTTTCTGAATAACCTTTTTTTGCGTATCACTGGCTACTGTTATAACGTAGTTTTTGTGTTTGAAGATAATAGGAAAGCAAATATGTAGTGGATATGACGGTTAAACATATGTTTAAAGTAACATATATATATGTTACTTTTTAGATTGTCTTTTTTTGGTAGAAGGTCTTTTAGATATTTTTGACGTGACAACGTCTTATAATTCGATTGAGCCGGCTGCACGCACGAAAAAACATGACTCATGCGGCGTTACCTCGCTCTGAGGCGTTCCATGTAAGGCTTGAAGTGCAAGCGAGAGCGCGGAACGAGCGACAAAGAAGCACAATCGGACGTTGTCACGTTCAACTATCGTCAGTTAACCGACTTTAGAGACAACCAATTTTTTGGTATGATTATTATTTATTGGTGAGAATTAAAAGTTTTATTAATGTTGGAAGTGTGTGAAGTAATTCCTAAATTTTATTACTTAATTTTGTTACAGTAAAGACGATTATTGAAATTATCAGAAATTATAAAAACATCAATGTGTAACAAACAAAAAACATGCTAATATTCGAAGTAACCAAATTACTCTAATGCATCGTTAGATACATTTTATTTAAACATTCCCACATTACCGTAGAATTTACTACCAAACAACATAGTTCTTTCATTAGTCCATTCAGGATTAAAAATACCATTCGTCTAATTATATCGTGCAGGTGTACAAAATAAGCGCTAGGTCGTTAGCATCGAGCCGAAATGGCTACACTCTTGTCACTTCAGTATTTATGAAGCATGGGATCATGTTGCCTATATTCATTTCTTGTGGAAGAACAAAACATGTAGCTACTGTCAAAAATGTTTATTATATTTAAACCTTAACATTTATTTAATCAACTAGACTTCGTTTTTTCTAAATGAAATCGAAGCGCTTACGAATCGTCAAAATACAGAAATAAATTATTTACCCTAGGTTCAGAAAGCAGTTTTTACTTTTCTGTAATAGAAAATAGTAAGTAGTCCGTAAGTAGTATAGAATGTGTCTTTGTTAATATTCAGAAATGCTTATTTAATGATCCGTGACGGTGTTTACTTGTACAAAAAAAAGAAATGCCTTAAAGTAATCATTTATCGTCTGAGAACGACAGCCAGTGACTGATGTTTCGGCTTGTCATTGAATATTTTAAATATAAACAAAAAGAAGATACGAGGATGTGTTTGTTAAGAAACAGTGCCTAATTTAAAATATTTATGCCTAATTGTAAAATGGCTATTATCAGCTTTGTAAATAAAAACAATGAAGTTTGAGTAACAACAGATATTTTAAAAGATAACTTACCTACCGGTTTTTTTTAAACCTCAACGTTGGCCTATAAAATACCTTTGTAAAATATTCACAAGTCCTGTTCACACTACATTTTTTTCACTCAGAAATTTAGAAATACGATCCTTTTTACCTATACATATAGAAAAAATGGTTTTTGTACCAAATGGCTGTAGCTGCATCGATCTTAAAAATTATTGTATGAGTAAATAACTACATCTATTTATGGGAGATTAACTTGAGAGGAGAGACGAACGGACGACGAACTTGGATGAACGGTGAAAACGCTAAGTCAAGTGGGCAAATAATCGCTTAAAATGAAGACACATTAAACAAAGTGATTCTAATAAAAGGGCATTAACATCAAAACCTATTACAATAAGATCTACGAAATACGTAAAATTGTCGGACTTACCGCTACACTATTTGGCTCAGAGCGTCCCCGGACTTTGATAAAAAATTGCCGCGAAACAGCAAAATTGTCGTGACACGTGGCATCTTCTAAAACTGTCGCCTCTTGGCGTATCGCCAGCGTCGTATCTATTTACTCTACCTTTCCTGCTTCATTTGATTTTAACTGGCTTCGAGAACATCTAAATTTAATTTGTATCGAGCCTTTTTGTGCCTTTTAATTTTCGAATTTGGACAGACGAACGAATTGGCTTTCATTCCGTTATTTTGTAGTACCAAATACTTGAGATAGTTAACGACAATGTTGAGTATTTCCTATTTGGTAAGAATAGATGCACATTCAATAAATACCTCTATTTTAGAAGAATTTATATTCTTGGGTTTTAATTGAGATGTAGTAAGGATTAACCACACATTTTTAATTCTAATGATACCATTTGTTGCCATAGTAAATAAATATTTACTATATTTTTACTCAAGACTATAAATGTTTATACTACTAGTTATGGTGCTGGAATTTTCTGGATCTTTACCAATGCATTTGCATAGTCTTAATCCAAATATACTGGATGCAGTTTACATCGAACTTAGTAGCTGATTGTGGTTTTTTATTACTGGCGCTTATTTTGTCTGATCTCTGGCGAGTGGCCAAGATATGCCGATCCAAAAATATCTGATGTCACTGCAATTCTGTATTCAGGACAGTTTTTCATGGGGGAGGCCGATATATTTAGACTAGTTGAGAGAACTTTGTTTTGAAACGATGACACGGTCCGCAGTTTGGTAGTAAGGTTGAATATTTCGAATGATATTTTTGTATTGTTTGTTTATAGCAGATACAGACTATAATATTACAGATAGGAGGCAATTAGATAAGTTAAACTACTGTCACAATATTTACTCTAATACATTATAACTTGAGAACGGTTTTTTGTCAAAACGAATTCCCATAATTGATGAAAATAAACATGTCAGGTCTTCTACAATTGCATCCTTAAGAGAATAAATTACAACTGAAAAAATAAACCACGGACACGAAGTTAGATCTGAACGAAAAATACATTCTTATCAACCCCCATTCTGTGTTCCATATCTAGCTTCTCCTAAAAACCTGCTGAGTAATTTTAAAATCCTCTTAATCGAAAAACCATTTAAAAATTCATACTCATAAAGCATAGCCGGCTTAAAATATTACGTGTTAAATTGAATAATGACGCCGGCAATGTTTTATTGTTTGCGATTGTTTGTATAGTATTAAATCATTAATAAACAAACAATTTAAATTGGATCATGTTATGCATATTAATATAATCGTGTTTGATTATTTTGTGTGTTTATTCATTTAGCATATCTACTTTATGAAAGCAGTGTGGATTTTGTTGAAAGATTTTTGGGCGAATTCAATTTACAGTTTTCGTATCATCAGATTATGTTTCTTATTGTCCGTAGTAAGCATGTTTCAAAATGATATTTTATATCTCTAAGTAGTAACTTCAATACTAATTCCTATTCTTTATTAATACTGTAACTAATACCTACTCCAAATTTTCCATCAAATGTTGCACATGTGATCCCAACCTTACAAGATATTCAGTTAGCAATTAAAATTATGTTCTAGATCATGAATGCTGACTTTCCCATTGCTTATTTTCCAACTTCTTCCTTACACAAGTTTTAGTACTATTTCGAACAGTCATCTATTTATCAAATTCTGCTCATTTTACTATTGCCAGTTTACTACGGTGGATTTTATTCTGAAATACCAACACTTTTTACATATATCCCATTTATTCCCCAACTAACAACCCACGTACGAACCACCAAATGACGTGCCCAGTAATGTATCAATATTTCAAAGGCGAAATCGTTTCCCATATCCCATCGAGACGAAAGCCTCCGTTACAGCGAAACAACATATTTGTGAGAAAAACCTAATATCGGCCTCTCGTTATTGTCGGATGGACGCCGCATACATAAAACATAGCCTCTTTGCCGCATAAGGCGCGGGACATATACAAGCGGCGCGGCGCGCATCGGGCGCACCGCGGGCGCGCCAGCCGGCGCGCCTCGGGCGCGCCAGCCGGCGCGCCTCGGGCGCGCTGCCGGCGCGCCTCGGGCGCGCTGCCGGCGCGCATCGGGCGCGCTGTTGGCGTCCGAAAATGATATTTATATAGAGTGGTTAAATGCATTTTCTTCATGCATAATTTAGTAAAATTATGTTTTTTGTGCTAAAAGAGATTTGAAAGTAACGTTAATTTGAAAGTAACGATTTTGTTTTGATAATTCCTTGTAAGTAAATAGCGAGGATAACCCCACGATTACAAATATATCTTTGTTGGAAATGTTGGAATTTACTTGGAAAATTTTATAGTACTTTTAAAGTAATTTTAAAGTAGTACTGGTGTAATGATGGAAGAAAAGAAGGTTAAAATAACACAAAATTTATATTGTACTAGCGGTCCGCCCCGGCTTCGCCCGTGGTACATATTTCGCAATAAAAGGTAGCCTATGTTCTTTCTCAGGGTCTAAAGATTATCTGTGCCAAATTTCATCAAAATCGGTCCAGTACCTAGTTTATGCGTGAAAACCATACATACATACATACATACATACAAACCTTTCCTCTTTATAATATTAGTATAGATAAAATATGATTTTCAAACACAGGTTTACATTTAAACCATATAAATCTTATCATTAAAATCTCAGTTCAAAAGTATTTACAGTACTGATCATTCCACAATATTATTACAATTACAAATAAATAAAAAACACAATCAAAATCAGGATTATCTTTATTTCTGACATTGTAAATACATGGGAACTTTCATTATGCTCTTCTTCATTTTCACTTTCCCTACTGCCATCACCTGTGTAAATCATTTCATCGATTAATTCAATTCACCTTTAAAAACAAAACGAAGAAGGGTATGTAATAGCAGCTCTATATAATTCCACACAGAGAGAACACATTTTTGACTGACAGGCTACCGTCTCCTATAGACCGGGAGATACTGACACAAAATTTCGAGTCATTTGTAACAGGATGGCGGTTCTACAGGGGTCTTAGTACGCAATGACAAAAAGAAAAACGATGGTGTGAACGCTGGTACCGTCGGCTTAGTCGCGTGGGCGTTAGTCGAACTCGTCGGAAAAATAGCGAAGTCAAACGATTTGTAACACAAAAAATTTAGAATTTACCGATAGCCCATAAAAAAGAAGTAGGCGGTAGTGTCATGCCATACTTTTCCGGTGTGACTTACAGCCCGCCATACCGACGCGAATGTGTTGATTTAAAAAAAACAATTCAACCATTTGTACCAGGCTAACTTTTGCACAGGTAACCATCGTCGTGCAGCCATTTACGAAAATCGCCATGCCATACTTTTCGGACGATTCCAAATGGTCGCCATACCGCCGAAAATCTGCAAATTTTTTTTTTGTAAAAATTGTAACAGACAAATGACTCGAAATTTTGTGTCAGTATCTCCCGGTCTACTACCACCCGATTTGTTTTTGATTGTGTATGACCGTGAATTGACCTCTATTTGGATGCGATGGGGGAAGCGCGCCTGCGGTACGCCTGCGGTACGCCCGCGGCGCAACCGTGGCGTGCCGCCTCGTCGCCTTTCCAAAATTCTTTCATACAAAATGTATAAGAAGGACGTGGTGCAAAACAGATTCAAGAGGTGCGCTTATGGCACGCCCGCGCCCGCGCCGCTTGTGTTTGACCCGCGCCTAACGCCACCTATGATCTAATAACGTGGTGCGTAGAGTGGTGAGCGGTTGCATTGTTACACGGCACGGGAAATAATCGCTAAGTAGCTAAAGCTTTTTTTTCGCATTAGTCTGTAAATAAACTGCATTGTCACACCGCATGATAAATTATGGCTGAAATAATCTATGGTTTTTAAGTAATTTTTTTTCTTGAATTAGTCTGTATATAAACAACTATTATACTTATGCAATAAAATGCGCAATTTTGTATTTAACAAAACAGGATTATGTAATAATCTAGGGAGTTTTTTCTAAATAAAATTCATATAAGTTGAAAGAGTTCTATTCCTTCTGATTAATCTAGAATTTCGTCAATAAAAGTCGATTTAACCAGGCTATCATCTAACGCAGCTGGGTATTCATGCACGATTTTTTCTCGTTAAAATGTGTTATAAAGAAGTGTGTATATGTAAACTGAATATAATAATTTATTTATTTATTTATTTAACACTTTATTGTGCAAGAAACAAAAAATTCAACCACGGGGAGAAAGGCAAAGAAGCGCAAAAAGTTGTAAGATAATAAATATATGGTATTAAAATAACTCATAGCATAACACACATTTTCTTTCTCTTAGCTTCAACATTTTAAACACATTCAAAATACTCAAATAATCGCCAAACACAATAAATATTTAAACGAAAACCACTCAATTCTAAATGAACATAATATCGACGACATCACGTGCCTCCTCGAACAATGGAAACAAACGTCTCTTAACTCAATTCCTAGAGCTCCTTTGTATGTAACACGTTCCTAGCCTGTGCAAGACACTACGTCTAAACTTCATTCTACTTTCATATTGAAACAATTTGAAACTAACTTTCAATAGGTTTTTAAGAAAACTTTGTCTGTGTTAGACTTGAATATTTTATTTGTAGACTAAAAATGTGACAAGTATATTTAGAACCAACATCAGAAAGGAGGCTCTTAATTCGACTGTATTAAAAAAAGCAACAAAAATTACATGTTTTCAAAGATGTGTAACAAATCGAGCCCATTTTTAAAAGTGTTAATATATAAATTACTAGCGGTCCGCCCCGGCTTCGCCCGTGGTACATATTTCGCAATAAAAGGTAGCCTATGTTCTTTCTCAGGGTCTAAAGATTATCTGTGCCAAATTTCATCAAAATCGGTCCTGTACTTTATGCGTGAAAACCATACATACATACATACAAACCTTTCCTCTTTATAATATTAGTATAGATGTGTTAAAATGAATAGATAGATACAATTAATTTATAAAATGTGTAATACTAGCGGTCCGCCCCGGCTTCCTCCGTGGTACATATTTCGCAATAAAAAGTGGCCTATGTCCTTTCTCGGGTATCAAAATATCTCTATACCAAATTTCATGCAAATTGGTTCAGTAGTTAAGGCGTGATTGAGTAACAGACAGACAGACAGAGTAACTTTCGCATTTATAATATTAGTATGGATGTGCTATTTATTAAATAGGTTTGAAGTTGGTGCCGAACATTAAGCACTTAGTATTAAGCCCGTGCACCGACATCAAACCTTTTTAATAAATAGCACATATAAATAATATGTAGTAAATAATAATGTCAAATCTTTTTTATGGTACGGGAGCTATTAACGTTTTAAAAAAAGTCATTTTAGTATAGTTGGGTTTTTGATATACTGTTTCTCTTGCTATTTCGGTTAGAGTCCGCGCTGTCTGGCTGGCGGTAGTGGTTGCGTTTATTAGTGCGCACAGGAAAATATCCGTAATTTAAAGTCATTTATTAACGCGTAATTTTTAATCTTTTGCCTTTAGATAGATCCATCAGACATAAATTTGTTATTGCAAGACGTTTTTTTCGTTGTTAAATAGGTGCCATACGCAATTTTTTATTTCAAAATCATTAAAATGTCATCGAAATAAGTGAAATTACATCAATGAAAATTAAGCTCTCCGTGCGATTATAGCTTTTTTGAAAATTAAGCCTCCGTGTGATTAGAGCTTTTTGTGAAAATTACGCTCTCCATGCGATTGGAGCTTTTTGTGAAAATTAAGCTCTCCGTACGATTAGAGCTTTTGTGAAAATTAAACTCTCCGTGCGATTAGAGTTTTTTGTGAAAATTAAGCTCTCCGTGCAATTAAGAGCTTTTTTGTGAAAATTTACCTTTCCGTGCGAATAGAGCTTTTTGTGAAAATTAAGCTCTCCATTCGATTAGAGCTTTTTGTGAAAATGAAGTTCTCCGTGCGATTAGAGCGTTTTATGAAAATTAAGCTTTACGTGCGAATAGAGCTTTTTGTGAAAATTAAGATCTCCATTCGATTAGAGCTTTTTGTGAAAATGAAGCTCTCCGTGCGATTAGAGCTTTTTGTGAAAATTAAGCTTTCCGTGCGATAAGAGCTTTTTGTGAAAATTAAGCTCTCCATGCGACTAGAGTTTCTTGTGAAAATTAAGCTCTCCGTGCGATTAGAGCTTTTTTGTGAAAATTTAGCTTTCCTTGCGAATAGAGCTTTTTGTGAAAATTAAGCTCTCCGTGTGATTAGAGCTTTTTGTGAAAATTAAGCTCTCCATGCGATTAGAGCTTTTTGTGAAAATTAAGCTCTCCGTGCGAATAGAGCTTTTTATGAAAATTAAGCTTTCCGTGCGATTAGTTTTTTGTGAAAATACGCAATTTTTTATTTCAAAATCATTAAAATGTCATCGAAATAAGTGAAATTACATCAATGAAAATTAAGCTCTCCGTGCGATTATAGCTTTTTTGAAAATAAAGCCTCCGTGCGATTAGAGCTTTTTGTGAAAATTACGCTCTCCATGCGATTAGAGCTTTTTGTGAAAATTAAGCTCTCCGTGCGATGAGAGTTTTTTGTGAAAATTAAGCTCTCCGTGCGATGAGAGTTTTTTGTGAAAATTAAGCTCTCCGTGCGATTTTATGTATGTACACCGATTACTCCGAGGTTTCTGAACCGATTTACGTGATTCTTTTTTTGTTCGATGCGGGATGGTGTCGAATTGGTCCCATAATTATTTTTTTTCGGATAGGCCCAGTAGTTTTTATTTTATGAGCATTTTTGTCTGTACTCGATGACTAAGTTGATATGTAGCAAGTAACTTTGATTCACTTCCCGGTAACCGATTGGCTGAAATTTTGAATACGTATGTAAATTTGATAGCGATGAAACATTATCATGACATGAAGCTGATTTGATGATGGAATCGGAAGGTGGCCATAGGAACTCAGTAATATATTGACTCAACTTTATCGAGTTTGGGCTCGTTTGATTCGTGTTGAAAAATACACTAAAAAGTATTAAATAAAAATAACTACGTTAAAAACAACCGACTTCAAAAACGAAAAAGTAAGAAATAAAAAAGATTTGATATTATTAACTACTACATAATATTATTGTACATATTTCGCAATAAAAAGTGGCCTATGTCCTTTCTCGGGTATCAAAATATCTCTATACCAAATTTCATGCAAATTGGTTCAGTAGTTAAGCCGTGATTGAGTAACAGACAGACAGACAGAGTTACTTTCGCATTTATAATATTAGTATGGATTCAAATAATTTTCAGTATTAACATAGTTATAACCTTAATTGCTCTGCTAAAAGGCTAAATTTTCACCCCGCTTAAGCCTAAATTCAACCCTATATCCTAACTCGAATTCTAAATCTTCTGGTGACAGTTTAACACTAAACTGTCTATGCTTATTTAATCTATGCCAATTATAAAAAAAATGTAGCCCATGTTTTTGCTAGTCTAGACATTGAACAGAAATTATTCCCTAGTATCTAATCTGTTCTATTGTGCTATTACGGTGTTATTTAATAGATAAACCAAATGATCTTTAGAATTGTCAGGGCCAGTGTATATTTATACAGGGTGTCCCAAAAAGTAGTGATGAACGGAAGCTGGGAGGTAGAGGACCTAGAGAGCTATCCGAATCACCCCCATGTATGTTATGCGATTTTTCGTATTTTCGGAGTTATGACATTTTTTTCAATTTTTCATCTATCGCTGAGTACGATGAGATTTTTATTTATGGTGACGTGACTTATTGCGCTAGATGCTTGATTTTTTTTTGTGTGGTAAGCTGAAAGATAGGCCAATTCAGTATGGTAACATTTACTATCGTTAGATCTTCGAATGGAATAAAAAAAGAATTAAATGCCAAGAAAGATAAAATTACCCAGT
The DNA here is from genome assembly GCF_061535395.1 of Colias eurytheme. NCBI lineage: Eukaryota > Metazoa > Arthropoda > Insecta > Lepidoptera > Pieridae > Colias > Colias eurytheme. The sequence goes on along the minus strand of NC_142997.1, from coordinate 1,048,678 downwards.
ATGTTCACAACTTCAAGGGCCCATAAAAAAATAAAATCACATAAAAAAAGTTTTCCATTTGGCTTTTAAAAACTCGCTCTATCTATCAGGTAGCTACCCTAAAAATTTCATTTTATTATTCAGAAGGCTTCAATCGAAAAATTGAAATCTAAATGTGGTAAGTGCAAAAATTTTATTAACATGATGATCATTAAAACCAAATTAAAACCCATAAATAGGTGTTTAATTACCAGAAATTTTTAAAATAACCCCGCTGTTGCTCAATGCAAGTGCGACATCACCGTAAAAAGTTGTCTTTTAAATGTCTGAATGCCCTTTTATCATTTTTAATGGTTTCTTCTGCTACTATGAATTTCCGGGTTATTTCGTCCAAATTGTAGCATTCTCTCAAGTAGCCGAGGTCTTTTTAGTATCCCCATTGAAACAAATCAATGGGGTTTAGGTCGAGGGACCGTGCAGGCCAGGCTTTAAGGCAGGCGTCACCAGCGCATGCGCAGGCTGCAACGACCAATCCATCTTTCAGGGTATCTTTGCCCTTTAGCCTGGCCTCGACGGTCCCCGGACATAAACCCTATTGATTTTTTTCCGTGGGGATACTACAAAGACGAGAGACTGCCACAATTTGAACGAAATAACCTGGAAATTCATAGTAGCAGAAGAAACCATTAAAAATGATAAAAGGGCATTCAGACATTTAAAAGACAACTTTTTACGGTGATGTCGCACTTGCACTGAGCAATAGCGGGGTCATTTTAAAAATTTCTGGTAATTAAACACCTTGTTATTGGTTTTAATTTGTTTTTATTAATCATCATGTTAATTCAATTTTTGCACTTACCTCATTTAGATTTCAATTTTTCGATTGAAGCCTTCTGAATAATAAAATGAAATTTTCAGGGTAGCTACCTGATAGATAGAGCAAGTTTTTAAAAGCCAAATGGAAAACTTTTTTTATGTGATTTTATTTTTTTACGGGCCCTTGAAGTGGAGAACATACTGGGTAATTTTATCTTTCTTGGCATTTTAATTCTTTTTTTTATTCCATTCAAAGATCTAACGATAGTAAATGTTACCATACTGAATTGGCCTATCTTTCAGCTTAGCACACAAAAAAAATCAAGCACCTTCCGCAATAATTGACGTCACCATGAGTGAAAATATCACCGTACTCGGCGATAGGTGAAAAATTGAAAAAAACGTCATAACTCCGAAAATACGAAAAATCGCATAACATACATGGGGGTGATTCGGATAGCCCTTTAGGTCCTCTACCTCCCAGCTTCCGTTCATCACTACTTTTTGGGACACCCTGTATATTATAGACCGTATTACAGTAATTTTAACTGATAGATACGCTAAACAGGACATAATATCCAGAATCCTTCAACTAGATAGATTCATAGATTTAACCTATATATAAAGGAAACAATTTTGTAAATGAATAGGACTTTTTAACTAGCGGAAAATTACGAGTATCACTATCATCACTACATCATCACTACATAGTATAAAACAAAGTCGCTTTCTCTGTCCCTATGTCCCTTTGTACATGCTTAAATCTTTAAAACCACGCAACGGATTTTGATGCGGTTTTTTTTAATAGATAAAGTGATTCAAGAGGAAGGTTTTAGTATATAATTTATTAGTAGTAGTTTTAGAGAAAGCGGGCGAAGCCGCGGGAGGTAAGCTAGTAATATGTATATTTCGGGTATAATTGAGTATCTCAAATGTATTTAATTATAATTAATTTGTACATTAATTTAATTTATTTCGTACACACGCTTAATTTCAATATAGTTAGATTACTGCATTATTTTAATTGATAATTAATTATCATTCATTAATTGGAATGTTAGTATTAATGCCAAAACATATAATTATTATTTTATGTAACTGAAATAACTATTAAAACGAATTCATAGTACAATAATTAATCCCATCAAAAACATCCTGTAAAAAACCCAAGTCTCGCAGCTCAGTCTTTCTACCGTCAAAAGTTGTGAGATCCATGTAATACCAAGTCGGTTAATCTATTTAGTGTCTACTTGAAGGACCTTCTGTCTTAAGTTATTACATAAGTTATTATCATGCCAATATTAAAAATATTTAACGTTTTAAACAAATAGATCGACTTGGACATCGCATGAAAACAAAATGAATATTACAATATTATCTATATTAGATTCTTTAGTCTCTCGCGCCTCACGCGATTGAAACTCTCGTTCCTGTTGGTCGCTGGCCCGTCGTGCTGTGTAGTGTGATACATACTAATAATCAAATCAAGCGATGTCCAAGTCGATCTATTTGTTTAAACGTTAAATATTTTTAATATTGGCATGATAATAACTTATGTAATAACTTAAGACAGAAGGTCCTTCAAGTAGACACTAAATAGATTAACCGACTTGGTATTACATGGATCTCACAACTTTTGACGGTAGAAAGACTGAGCTGCGAGACTTGGGTTTTTTACAGGATGTTTTTGATGGGATCTCACTTCTTTTTGTAGAGCCTTTCTTTTTGATACCACCACCAACCACCAACTGCATAAATAACTTTGTAATCCGATATATTTATATGGGATTACAAAGTTATTGATGCAGTTGGTGTATTTGGAAAACTGGACCGAAATTACAAAATATTTAAGTTTTCCCATGATTAAGACACTAAACTCTATATGTATTCCAAATATGAAGCTTCTAAGTCTGCTAGAAGTGCCTTGGACTTTTGATGATCGGTGAGTCAGTGAGTGACAAAATTTAGAAACTTTAACAAGTTGTCATTCTTAAACTACTGGTTCAAATTGACTGAAATTTTAAATATTCCGTGTTTATACAATGCCGGATTAGTTACTGAAGATTCAGGTTTCTTGCTTTATCCACAACCGAATTATAGGGGGTCGAAAAAGGCCCGAATTGCTTCGAGAAAAGGATGGTACGGCCGTGCCGCTTTTTTTTTGCTCGACTTGGCGGGGGCACTGCCGTGCCCCCAGATAATAGCTGCCGAATAGTAACATAACATTATATTAATATATATATAGACATAACTAATACCTAGGTTTATCTCTAATTAACCATCAGTAAGCGACATGTGTTCATAATTCCAAAGCTTCTAAATTGCACACAAAATCCATATAATAAGGCTGCGTTTCCACCAGAGATGTGCGAGGATGCGTAATGAAGAATGTCTTTTTAAAGAACTAATACTATTGCTTAATTTATCTCGCTTCGGTCAGCACATCTCTAGTGGAAATGGCTCATTGGTGCTACATTTTTAGGATTCCGTACCTCAAAAGGAAAAAACGGAACCCTTATAGGATCACTTTGTTGTCCGTCCGTCCGTCTGTCAAGACCCTTTTTCTCAGGAACGCGTGGAAGTATGAAGCTGAAATTTATATCAATTACTCAGGTCTACTGTCCCTTGAACCTGTGAAAAAATCAAACTTCTAATCCAACGCAATCAAAAGATACAGCCGTTTATGCCGCAAATTTTCGATACTTGCCAGGGAATCAAAACCTACAGGGTGCTTCCCGTGAACTTAGAATCTAGAAATTTCGAAAACCATAAATTTTTAGTTACATCACATAATATTTTTTTTTTAATAATTTTAAACTTATTTGTACGGAACCCTCGGTGCGCGAGTCCGACTCGCACTTGGCGGTTTTTTTTTCGTATACAAAACAAGCGAGGGATGTGGGCGAGGAAAGTGCTAAAGGTTTAATAATACTACAAATAAGACATTTCAAATGTTCGCAACGCACCACACACTTTCCTCGTACAGCTTTGGTGGAAACCCCCACACATTTTCACAGCACAGCTAGACATCCTCGCAAGACACATTTCGCACATCTCTTGTGAAAACGCAACCTAACATATTGCAACGCTCCTGCCAATTAAAATTGCTATTAAAAGTTATCTAGCGACTTTTGACAAGTCACCATTCCGATAAACCGTTAATTAGTATAATTGCTACTGGAGGGCCGAAAAACTTCGTCGAACTGATAATAATCTTTTGACTAATTGAAGTGAATTGTGATTAATATTTAAGTGTGACGTTTGGCAGTGTCCAAGAAATCAAATAAAGTTTATTTTTGATTGGTTTGAGTGCGAAATTAAAGCTTAGGCTATAAATTTTTATGGGATCTGATTCTAATCAATTTTTAGTTAATAGATACTTATTTTAAAGTTTATTGATATTTAATTCGTACTCTGTGCATTAAATAAAATAAATTATTTTACGAACTCAATGGTTTAATATCAGTATAATTAGAATTTTCAACAACTGTTTTCTGTTTGAACATAAAATATATAATTATGTACATAGTTTATATACAAAATGTTTCATTCATCATAATGCTTGTAACGCATAATATGAATTGATTCGAAATAACGTTAGTATAGTATTTGCCAACTGTTCACATAATAATTAATATACGATTGTAATAATATTGTTTAATGTACATTTATAATATAAATGTCCCTCTTATATGTTTAATAGCTTTATATATTGCCCGTTAATTAAATAGTAACAAATGAGAATATTAAATGAATTCATACTCACTCACACAAACACACACACAGAGAAAGTAAATGTTTGTACTATATCGAAATTTCATAGTCATTTTAAATAATTCTCACTTTTTAATTCATAACACAGAATTCATATTTGAATTGAATTTTTTAAAATGTAATCTGCATTTTTTACATGACCATTTTAATTTTAACTCTGAAAATTAAGTGTTTTACACCTTTCATAATGACTCGCAATTAAAATTGTAATCATGTTAATTAACAATAAGTAGGCCGAAATAAGTTCTAATTATAATATACTAGCTTTCTGCTCAGCTTTGCTTGTGTGCACACTTTTTAATGTGACATACATACATACAAGATATTTTAATCACATTATTCAAACCTTGTTTGGTTTTTAATGTGTAGGTTCCTTTTCCATGGTCAAGTCTATCCCTGATCCTAACTTTATCAAAACTGATTCAGTTGTTTATGTTTGAAAGCGTAACAGACAACGTATACGTAACGTTTTGTTTCTCTGCTTCCATGCTTAATACTTAGTTTAATTTTTCATTTTTTTATCCATAGACATTACTTAAATTAACAAAATTGTAATAACAATAACAATATTTGTTTTAAAACTCCAATTTGCTCATTTTCTTAAATAAATACATTTCCAAAACCGCTTATGAATCCCCAAATATTCAATGATAAAAACAGCTTATTACACTATGTACTCTGTCTACACTCGTGTACCTAATTCAAAACCTGGATCAAGTTCTCTAACTAAGTAAAATCTGAACCATCACTACGTTTCAATTTTAATTTTCAACTCTATCTTCAAATTTTATGATATAAAATCGCTCAGCAGATATAAATCGATGTAGAGCTACGAAGGACAGACGTGGCACGGAAATTACGGGAGCGTCTAGTGTTAGTTTATTCTGTAGGCCAAGTGAGGTTGCAAGTATGGATTTAAGGCTTTTCAGGTTTAAGATGAAACGTACGAATTGCAACGTATGAAATTATGTAATGTTCGTTTACAATTTTGTTTGAAATTGTTATTTTAGTTTTATTTCGTACTGTTATGATACGTTCGTTTAACATTGAATCTTTATTATGTGGTTTAGAATAGTTGGGCGCAAGAATGTGAGTTTAGCGCCTGATCTTTTAAAAGCGGGATCGGTAAGACTATTTAGTTTTTAGTGTAAATAGTGATTACCTAAATTCTTTCAATTTGTGTTATGTTTGGATGCTTTGTTTTAAATGGTGGGTATTTTATATGTTATGTTGTTTATGTTATATGTATGCCAAAATTATCCCTACTAATAATATTATAAATGCGAAAGTAACTCTGTCTGTCTGTCTGTCTGATACGCTTTCCCGCTTAAATCTCTCAACCGATTTTGATGAAATTTGGCACAGATAATCTTTAGACCCTGAGAAAGAACATAGGCTACCTTTAATTGCGAAATATGTAGTACCACGACCGAAGCCGGGGCGGACCGCTCGTTATTACATAAAGCTTTCGTGTTGAACATTGAGTCATATTTAAAGGTTATAAAGTCTCTAATATATTCCTGCTTTATTATCTCTCAAACCAAAGCTTCCTTATAATATTATTGCTACATATATTTCCTACTAAAAATAATATGAGTAAAGTACAAGGATAAATGTGGGTAGATTTAAATAAACATTTGTTGTACAAGCACAGCAACGTGCTACGTAGACGAATGTGTTCTTAGGGTATCGCCACACTAGCATAATTATTCGGAATACACGCTTTTCAATCATTCTTTAATGTATTAACTAATTTTAATTTGCATGCATATTTCAGGCTAATATAATATTAGGTATGCCTTTCTGATTCCCACAAATCATCATTTTTGTACCTTCTTTTCTGCACATAGTGTAGTGCATAAAATAATAATTATTTTGATTAGTTTTACCAGCGTTTAGAACGTGTCACTGACTTTGTTCCATCCAGTATATAATTATCTGTGATATCGCTTTAAAACTGCATTATAGTTTTGTTAGCTATGTATGCAAACAGCGTCATATTATCTTAAAGAGCAGCCACATGTGCAACCGTCCTTATAATATAGATTTGATTGTAGGTGCAATGTATTGCAATTTCCTACTTCAATGCCGACGCAGCTGCGCCTCGGTAAAGTGCTGGAGAATGTAACTACATATTATGTACAGTACGTTTATGCTAACACTTCTGTATTTGTTACATGAGACCTGTTCTTTGTGCCGAAATGTTACGTACCGAGATAATTCAGTTAACGATAAGTATAATCGAAATTAAGAGTGAACGGGTGCGTTCTAGGGAAGCGTGCTCAACCAAGATCTCGTCTGATGGTAAGCTGTGATGTGATCTATGATGGAGCGCGCTAAAGGTAACCGTTCACTCTTTTATCTCCGTAGGTATGTACTTGCTGGAGAATATATTTCGGCAAAAAGAACAGGTTTCATATAACAAATACATAAGTGTATAAGTTAGTAATTTATTAACCAAAAAGCTATAAGGGAGAGGGACAGGGCTATGTAGAATTATTATCTTTATACATTGAACCTTCACAGCGTAGATATAACAGATCAGCGCAAAAGTTTCCATTTATTTATTTAATCTTAAACTGGCAGACAGCCATGCGTAGTACTCAGATAAGTTGCCTATGTGCTAATCCAGAGTATACTTTATGTTGTTACACTTTGTGAATTATAATCTTGACAGCAAGTATTTCAAAACCTTTAGTATGTATGCACCTGGTTCTTCAGCGTGATATCTACTACGGGCATAGATTTGAAACCCATTATTTAAAAAAATACTTTGTTAGTAGCTTTGTGCATTACGTTACATAACAAGTGCACGAGCACAAATAATTTATGAGTAAATATGAAAATAATTACAATTTAATCCAACGATAGAATAATTGAGCCAAAAATTGGATGAGCCATTGCGAACGACCTTGGCGTCCCACATTCCGTACATACAAGCCCAATATATTAACATACATACATATCCCTGGTCCCAAATTGCGAAACAGGTCGAAACCTCATTAAATTAGAATTAATACCACAATACAGATTAATTTGTGCGCTAAAACGGTCAGACTGTTACGTTATGTAAATGGCTTATGTTGTTTAAGTGATAATGATGTTATTATTACATAACTAATTATGGTGTGGTTACTACTTTGTTAGAGAGTTAACCCATCATAAAATTTCGTATTCAGTTCCTTTTCGTTTGACTACAAAAAAGCTATCAGTTGAGTATTCGAAATAACTATTATTATAATGTATTTTTTGGTATCAGTCCACTCCTTATAGGTGCGATCCACATTTGACTTATCAATCCTGTGTATAGATAAAAGAAACAAAGAGCTAAATAAAATAGATAAGCACGTAACCTAATCAAACCAGAAGTTCAGAACCCCGTAACAATAAATCCAACTGAAACTTAAACCAAACTGAAGGCATCTAACAGGACAGCAAAATACATTGTGCGCATAACCACATTGTATACCGACCTAAACAATAGAACTCAAAACAATGTTGAAGCAAGACTTAACAATGAATCGATAGATTTCTACAGTGCTACATTGAAACGTCCTTAAGTAGCAAAAATGAGTGTCGTTGTATTGTTGGATGCAAATAGTCTGAGTACAATACTATCGAAGTTCGTAGAGCTAAGTAAATACGAGACTGGAATGGCTGCAAGTTTTTATTTATTGACGCTGCTACTTCGCGGCACAGACTGCGTTTGCTTGTCAGAGAAATCTCTTAAAGCACTTTGATAATCTGCTTTGAATGTTTGTCACGTTATAGTTTAAAAGCTGTTATTTTTTTTATTTGTAATGTTGTTCAAAAGAAATGTTTTTACAGTATTTTTATTCAAAGTTAACTTTGGTTAAATTTTGACCACAACATTTTTGGCAACGTGGTAGGTATCATCATTTACTAAGCTTTTATTTAACAAAGCTTTTTTAACAGCAATAAAAATATATTTTCATCATCTCCCATTCATACTCTGATATAAAAATCAAACACATCCTTCATTTTGCACCCCAGATGCATTTAAAACACGTCTAGAATATTACCATTCTGCACTGAAGACAATGCTATCGACGGAGCAACTTTGAATGCTATCTCGGTAAATGAACCTAGTTGGAGACCAGCCTTCTGTCCATGTAATTGTATTACTTGACAATTGGAATAATTTCTAGTCAGCACTTCTTTAAGGAAATCGCTGCTATTGATAGCACTCTCGTATAAAACTGCATTCAATGCTGGGGAAATATTTTGAATTGCTTATGCTTCTATGCGTTTGTGGATTTTATTTTACTGTTACTGTTATGTTTATTTTAGAAACTTCTTCTAGTGTGCTATTTTTATTGTGTTTTTCTTATGTCCTATTGAATTTCAGTCGTCTGGAACATTCACTTGAGTATATAGAATATAGATCGACTTCGTAACACAAATTCGATTCAAATTGAATCAATAAAACATTAAAAGAAACTTCAAAGGGACAATTTAAAGATCACTTATTATCCAGAGATCACAAAATATGTAAATTGTCTCACTTTGTTTCATAATACGGTAATCATCTTGATAAATTCATTGTCGAAAATGTCATGTATTAAAATTAACATGAATATTTCGTGTATTTAGTAAACGTTGAAGGCGTTTGTTTAAACAATTCCTATTTTAGTGCCATGCGTCCCGAGTAAACATAATTAAGTTGCATCTGTGACAAAGTTCCTACTAATTTTCTCCTTCAGAATTCTACAGGGACGGATTAATATTATTTTCATAATTTTAGGGCATAAGTTTTGGTCATTTTATGATCCAAGGCTAGTTACGACTTACACATCCATTAGAAATACAATGTGCACTACCTGATCATCATACCACAAACTACAATTGACAAGAAAAGGAATTTGTCAACAATACATGTCTATAATTTCCATAAAGTGGCAAACATGTCATATATAGGTACTACTGAAATGGAATCTCAAATAACATGAAAAGATAATATTATCATCCTGGTTTGCTCCTACAGCAAGTGAATTTTTTTTCTGAATGTAGTTCATTAGTACGACAAGGCATTAATGTTTTTAGTTTAGAGGTATACCAACTGCTGTTTGTAAAGTTAACAAAATATATTGAATGACACGTAAGTTACAATAAAAGAATTAAACCATTTAAACTTCATACACAAACTTTCACACACGTACTATTAACATACGGCCTCTTTTAACCATTGAAGGAGGCAATAACTTGCCATAGAGCATCTATCTAAAATCTAATCTATTGCCCTAGCGCCTCAAACTTGAATACAGCCCAACTATCTAGCGTAATGAGATAAACGGCAACGGACAGACAAGTTGACTGGCGGTTTATTAATTAGCAACCCTTCTGTTTTAGTGCGTATACAATGTCTTTATGTTTGAATTTCTAGTTTGTAAATTAGGACTGTAATTTCCCTGAGTGCTTATGTTGAATAATATCTAACTATCGTTGATCGAATCTTCTTCAAAACAGAAGTTTTTTATAACATACCAGCAAGTGCAGTTACGTAAACATCGGTCTAATTTGGGAAAGACAAGGAGACAGCAAATAAAATATAAAATATATTCAATTGTGTTATTATAAGTACTTTGGCATAATAAAAGTAGTTAAACGCTGCAATTTTATACTTTTCTACCTCTAACAAACAAGGCTGATTATATTCTAAGGATGAAGTTCGAAGGCAACGACATATAACCTTTGAAACATTAATTTAGTTCGTTACTGTATACATACGTAAAAATAGCTGATTGGATCTGTATAATATAAAAATGGTACATAGTTAGATTACAATGTGATAACATATTATTGTTTTTTTTTACCCGAGGACCATGCGAGTGATGCCACGTTTTCCAGCTAGTTTACCGCTAAAATAAGAGAAGAAGCGTTCATTTTATTAATATTTATTTCATCAACAATATATCAAGTAATTTATCAATCTACGCAGTCAGACTATTCGATTTTTACTTAAGTAGAATTGATTTATTCGACAACGTCGATATTATTTAGCCATTTCATGAAATACCGATTGACCTCGCCTTTGTTACAATACCTTTAGATTAATAGCATTCTAGGAACGCGTAATTTTACCCAATCTCCTGGGAAGCGCAGTTATTCTTTGCGTGTTAGGACTATTAATCACATATATCAGTAGAAATAGATTTTGGATGAGTTTAGTTTTTTGGAGATTAGGCAGTTTATCTGGTAGAAACAAAAGGGTTTTGGTTTATAGAATATTTAGTTGGCTCCTACATAAGAGCCTTAATATTTTAGTCAGTTGTTAAATTTGAAAAAATTTTTTCCCAGAAGTCAATAATTTCCTTAGTAATCGTATCATCATTTCAGGGCTATCTGTTTATTAAACTTAATATTAATATCGTATTATCATATTTTGGTAATGCGATACTGTAATAATAATGACCTGCTGTCCATTACAGTCTTTAATCATTTATTTAATGCGTCATTAAGTAATTCCAAAATTTATTATTCTGTATTCATGCTTTACTTTTGGAATATCAGACAGTCCATCATCCTCATAATGTGTATAAATTAGTAAATGTACGCAAGATACAAGTGCCTGAATTAAAATAATTATTATGAACAATGTTACGTAATGTTCTCTAAAATAATATATAATTATTATGTACAATGTGTGAAATATCAAGTGAAAATGTAGGTACAGAATACTGAATAGTAGCTAACGCTACTGTAGGTAAGCGAAAACATTATTTCAACTGTGAAAGAATCTGTTCTAGTACCGTACATTAAAATCGAAGAAAAATAAATAAGAACAAATTGTGACTCATGTTAACAATCCCTTGCAAAGGAAGCTGTTATGAAACATGATAAAAACAAAGCATTACAGAAGATCTCACAATTAACCAGAAATTGTACAAAGTATAAAAAGCAAGGAAAATACGTGTGTCAATAATATAGGAGTCTTTCGTACCTAAAGCGGGAGATCTCATACATATTCAATGTGTATTTATTCCCCCATTGGTTTGCTCATTAGTGATTATTTTCAACCGTTCGATTGAAGATTTATACGCGTCTATTACATATTATAATGTATATTTTTAAAGGAAATTGAATTTTCTTTCAAGAGTCACTTAAATTATCAAAAAACATTGGAATATAGGACGACTGATTAGCAACCCGACTCTCTCTAATTTAACTGCTATTTAGTTGGCTTTGAAATAAAGGCAATATGTCTGCTTATTGTAAATTGTTTTTTAAAACTCACTTGACTATTCAGGATAATCAAAAACAGTTCGAAAATAATACGACTTATGGCCCCTAACTAATTCAACTGCTATTTTGTTGGCATTAAAATAAAGGGAACATCTCTGCTAATTGTACGACATATTATCTAAAAAATTGCTGAATTCATTGGGAAAACTAACTGAAGAATCCATTTTTTAGTATGGGTTTTAATAGAAACTGTAAAGCCTTTCTTTTGCATTTTAATACATCAAAAGCAGCATGCAATTTTGTATAACCAGTATAATAATTTAATAACACGTCTCAATTTTTATAGTTGAGTTAATATTTTCTTGACCATAAGCTTCGTATTTTCGTCTACAGTACTTTAAAATATCCTCGTTCAGTTTTATTTGTGCTTCCTGTGAAGCTAGTGCTGTCATATTTTTAATAAAGGATTTATATTTCTACTTGCGTTATTCGTTAGTAATTATTTTTCATTGTATCGAAAATATTGTAGATATAAGGTTCTTATGATTTGAGATAAAGCAATTTGATGAAAACTTATGAAACACTGTTTGAGGAAAATTTGGTATTGTGAATTGTCACTTGATGTTATTAACGAAAAAGCTGACTATAACAAGAGTGGTAACAATTACTTATTAAATGAGGACCTAAAATCTTTCCATATGTTTTCAGTATATATGGATATTTTGTCGATTCTTTTCGGCATTAACGATCAACTTAAACTGTCGTATATTAAAAAAATATGAGGAAAACTCGTGATGAAAAATAAGTTTTATTGAACTTTTATTAAACCAGTTCACATTGAATACATATTCTTATGTCGTCTTATTAGGTTCTTTGGCATGCCCATTAAAGAGCTCTTATTCTTCTTATTTCAAGATTTGCACTAGTTTTTTATACATATTGGTCAACGAAAAATACTCCGCATTCATTCATCGCATTAACACGGCCCATTTTAATGCTCTTCCCACTTCAAGCGGCTTAACCACAAAGATTGGCCACGTCATATTCTGATGATGACTTATTAATAAGATAAGCCCAGAGGACAGTTGACGTCATCAGATCGATCGATGCCATACATATTCAAGCTGTGACACAATTAGCTCCATAGTTTTGAGTGCGACCACCAATTATATTTGCGGCTCGCTTTTTGCCAGTAATTTGAATTGTCGAGTGCTGCTTTCCCATTGGTGTTTAAATTAGAAATTTGCAGCGTTTGCGAGGTAGAGAAATTAAGGTATAGCAATTGCTCGTTAGGTTGTATTTTGGTTTTGGTAATTATATTTTAAATTATGGTCTGTTAGGATTATTTAGTATCAACTTTTCTTGCAATTTTAATGGATTCTAGGAAGAAGTAACTAGGTATCTTTTTTTGTAACTATCGTTAATCTGAAAAATAAATTCAACTATTTTCTTGTTTATCAATGTTCTCCTTTTTCAATATATTATTACATAATAATATACAAGATGATACTATGAAACATTCCTGTTACTGGTAATGCAAATAACGTAAGTATTATTTTTTCTTATACATCCCCAATGTACATTCAATTATATTAGATTGATCGATATTCTTTGTCCAACCAAACTATTTTTACGTTACAGATGAATAAGTAACAATAGATATCATTGCTACAGCAATAAATAATAAATACAGTTACCAATAAAAAATACAAAAGGTATTACAGGGCTTACGTATTAAAAAGGGACCTCTATTATTCCATTTGTACAAACCTCGTACCAAATAACATTGAGCTTTTTTTCGATGCGCGAAATGCTATAGCACTGCATACATTGCTGGTTTTATTACTGTCCAATAAATTTGATTGTATAGTGCAGTAGCAATGTACATCGCTTTAATAAATGTTATATCCATACAAGTCCAGTTATTAAGAGGGGATCAACTGCTTTCGATACGTCCACCATTTATTGTTAGCGGTGAATTCACGATTTACATACAAACCAGGCTAACTAATCTCTTGTATAGTGGATCTAGATCGGATTTTGTGTGAAAAATTACGTATTTCAAGTTTGTTACTGCATTGAACTGCGCTTGTATTGATTTTGTGTTCAGCTTTCAGTACGGTTTTGGAAGCAATTTAACATATTTTGCTTTATCTGTGCTAGGATGCAATTTTGAAATAGAAAGCAAACAAAATAGCAATTACTGGAATGAGTTTACATTTCTATTTGGAATGATGAATGACGAATAGAGAATAATATTTTGTTTTAGGGTTAATTTACATTTAATTAAATATTAGAAATTTTGTTATTATATCGAAAGAAATATCAAGCTAGATATCGACTTTTTAAGACTTTTATATTATGCCTGAAGTAATATTTATAACTTCACCAATTTTATTATAACCACTTATAAGAGACTTGCTTGTATGCAATTCCATTCATTATATTTGCATTGAATATAATGTATTTAATTGACATTGTTAAGTGTAACATCTTTGTAGAAGGTACGATGGGATTAACATCGTCCTTCTGGACAAAATCCCTAAATATAAAGAAAAAAAAAACCTTATTTTATTTAAAAATAAGGAACACTGACATCGGTATCACCACAAATTACTAAAGAGTTACTACGCAAGTATCAACTCTAATTTAAAAGCAGTTCTACGTAATGTATTAAACAAACACTGAATATCTCGGTTACATTTTTGCATGATTGTATCACACATGCCATGGTTAATGAACATCGCTTCAATGATTTAATTGTTCACCATAATGAAGCCCTAAGGGCTGAACCCACTGTGCGGTGTGATATCGAAGATAAAGGATAAGATATTAACATAGGTAATACTTGTATACTGTGATGTAGGTACGTAATCTTAAGTTGCTATTGTGTGAAGTAAAATGTCTTCTATATTTCAAGTGTTATTAAATAACAAAGCATTGTATAGTTGACTATTGCGATTTATTTACAACGCTTGCCTTTTAACATTTTTTAGGACATTTTGTCTGCCTCGTTTTTGAAATGTTTAAAAAAGATATAAACATGATTTACTTACATGTCTGTATAATAATTGGAAAATAACAATTAATTATCACGGTTTGAAAATGGAATACTTTAAATAATAAAAACATAATAAAAATCTTTATCAACAAAAAACATTTAACCATTATATCGTTAATGTGATAGCAATATCAGAAGATGTTTGTAGTAATACAATAAAATAAATAAAGGCCTTGTTAATAAAGCGTTCATTTATATCACCTCTATATCACTTCGCGCAGTGGGTAAGTATTCTAATAATTTTCTCTTACAAACCACAATTAATCGAGTCAATAAAACATGCTTGTATTTGAATAAGAATTATGATTGTCTCATTATTTCATTTAAAATGGGTCCAAGGTCTAAAACAATAATCAGAAAATATTCATAAATTAATAACTACATAATAATATGTCCATATTATAACGTACAATACAAAGTATTATTTTGATTATGTAATCGTATATTCTTCTATAATGTTTTTCAGATAAGTGATCAAAATGTAGGACTGATTTGCAAAGTCTGTGTTTACACAAAATGATATAATTTTTATGTTGTAATATTTCTAGTGCTGATTTAATTTTCGTAAAACATATTAAGGGTAAAAAGTCCGTCTCTATTTTTCCCGCAAGACAAATACCAAAAGCCATATGTTGCTCCATATAGGTAATAAAAGAACAGCATCCAAATAAAATAGCACAATGTGTGTAATAGTTTTGCTTCATTATTCACGTAAATGGGGGTAATTTGAAATAATCATATGGGCCTTCCTCACGAACGCCGCTTATATATCAGAAGTACGCAGAATACACAAACAACGCTAGTAATGGTAATATGTTTGGTATAAGTGAGAAGATAAGGAATTTTAATATTTAAGAGTGTAGGTTAAAAGATTTTTTTTTATGAGAAATTAAATGTACATCATAATTTGTATTTGATAGAGTTAAAAATTGATTAGCAAAGTGAAGAGGACTGCGTTTGTAAGATTCTTTATTACTGGCAGTGATTTTTACGAGATAATAAAATTGATAAGGAAATTAATAAGCATTGCTTCAACCATTAAAAACAACAACAATTGTGACAAGCTGGTGACAATAGACTTGTACTTAAGTATAAATGTAAAGTATAACCAACATGGAATAATCCCTAATTTACATAGTCTTTAATCGCTCTCTCTTATGACTCGTATAACATATTTGTTAAGTGCCATCTTCAATTTCAGTTAGTACTCATTAATGGGCAAAGATAGTTCCACGTCATTGTTTACAAGTTTGTCTTTCATTTATTAAATTCTTGACTACGACGTGTTTGAAAATGTATCGAATTACTTCAACGTATTGTAGAGATTCACTTACTGTTCCTTTTTCTCATACTGAGTACTGACATTGATCTCTTTATTGTATGTACTTAGCTTTATCAAAATATATTCTTAACTCTAGCTGCTCGTCCCGTTTCTGTCCGAGTAGATATTTTTTGCAAGTTTATCAGTTGTTATCATAATCAAATTGGAGATGACTCCAACAAACCGAAACTTATTAAAATCCGTTCAGCCGTTATTGAGTTATAAGTGGTAATATTATGTAATAAGATAATCAGATGAATGAATGATTTCACAAATTTCTAGAAAATACTGTACCATTTAGATAAAAAGGTTCTCAACACATAGAACATAACATAAAAACGTTAACAATTCCTGGACACTTCCCAAAAGGCCTCTAATCGGGTCAATACGAGCAATACAAAGGCCTAATTCTTCAAAGTTGTAAAGATCAAAGATCTCGTGTGAATCCTGTTACTCGCGACAAAAGCCTTAGAGGCGTCATTAAATTCAAGCTTTACTTGTATTGACCTGTGTTTGACATGGTCCAGTTAATAGCGCCAGTTACAGGATTGGATTTAAAGTAATGGTGTGAATAGATTCGACTTTTTGTTTAGTTGTGAACTACAAAATTAACAGAATAGGATCGAATATACAAGAAATAGTTCATTCATGATATATTCGATGATAATATGTTAATAATGCTTTATTTAATTTAATTACGCTTGATATAATTCCTAATTTAAGAAGACATGTTTTGTATCTTTTCATATTGAATTAAAAACACCATGATTTAAAATAAGCTTAAAACAATATGTCTTTTAGTTTATTTTTATTTCTGTTATAAAACTCATATTTCATATAATAAAAGCCGTTTTTTAATCACATTCACTAAATTCATACCACCAATTAAATAAACGAATATTTAATACCCACACGTCAGTGTTTGTGACTTCATATCTGTTTAGATAAAATTATTTTGATAAAATTTAACTGCCAAATAAATGACAATAATTGATTACACCAGGCGAGTACAGTAAACGAGGCTCTAATGCGACACTGCTTATGGACAATGGACACTTCCACGTGCTTGCGACGTCCTTACGCCTCTTGGCAGCCTTTACGATTTTAAATCTGCACTCGCGGAGATATTATTGTGATATATAAAGGAAAAAAACATTATATAAGAGTATTTTTAGACATCAAAGCTTTGAAAAGTGTTGTATAATATTTTGTGTATGATTTATGAAAATGTGAGGTGATATTTTTTTGTCATATTTCCAAATGCTACTTGATAAGAGTCATAATTTAATACAATAATCAGGACCTTCCTTGATAACGTTTTAGAACATTCGTAAATTAAGTTTTGTTTTATATTAAAATCTCATCATAATCATAAATCTCTCATTTATCTATGTTTATCTAAAAAGGTAATTTGGATGCGATATTAATTATTGTCCGAAATGTGACGTCTCTAATATCTAATAATAAATCAATTACAATTACAATTACAATTACAATTTATTACAATATACAATTAATATTCATGTAAAATTATATAAATAAAAAGGCTACCAAAACAATTTATACAAGCCAATGTTTCCCTAGCTAGGTTACTGGGCAACCTGTGTTTAGGAGAAACAGCTTGCCTTTAAAATAAATCTAGTGCTTATAGTCATTATTTTTTCAGATATAATCCAAGTGTGGTCCGCGCCAGGCGGGGAGACCCGCATGCCGTGTGATCTCGCAGCATCAGCTCGAGATGTCGCCATGATGATGTGGTTCAAAGATGGCGACAGGATGCCCATATATACGTAAGATTTTCTTAATTTATAATATAGTATACTTCTTTGAAGGTAAGTTTTTTTTCACATCGTATTGGAGCGATTTTATGGTATGATCTGTCCTGAGTATGTTGACTGAAAATCAGTATATATGTATTCTTTAACAGTAGGCGGTATATACAGAGTAGGTATAATACTGTACAATACTTCTATATTTGTGTATGTTTTAAACGTCGTGTTAATAATATCGTATTTGAAATACACACCAAAATCTACAATTATAATTTCTTTAAACACGTTACACGTGTTCTAATGTGTCAAAACACCTGACCTATCCCAATTGCGGGCATGTACAGTCGCGCACAAAAGCACCTAGCTATTTAATTACAACTCAAATCTATGTACTGTTGTGCAGATAACTAATTTGGTAACAGTTGCGAATAACACGGGGTCACGATAAATTATCGTGCGAGGCGTTGACACGCTCTGAACTATGTGTATATTCGTGTTGACAGTTTCATATCTTTATTAATTATCGTCAGGTATAGTCGAGAAGAAAAGGCATTACGGGTAATAAAATAATTTATAAGTTTAACTCGAGTTTTCCTTTGAGATAGGATTCCTGGAATTTAAAGATTAAACGACGTTCTTTCTATTTGTGCCGGAGAATATGATCCGTAGTAGAGAAATTAACAAATTATTTTGGATTTAGATACTTATTATTTTAGAACATTAGGTATCTATATTGATAATAATTCTTTAATTAAAGTGTCCTGATGTGCTTTCTTAATATAAATCTTTACCCGTTTACTGATTATATTATATACTAGCTACGCTCCGCAGTTTCACCCGCGTGGCTCCGCTTCTGTTGGTCTTAGCGTGATGATATGAAGCCTATATCATTCCTCGATAAATGGCCTATCAAACACCGAAAGAATTTTTCAAATCGGCCCAGTAGTTCTTTTGGTTAGCGCATTCAAACAAACAAACTCTTCAGCTTTATAATATTAGTATAGATTAATGATATCATTTCTCCATCCGACTGTACGCATACGATTGAGGAATCGAGCTGCAAAACGTCACAAAACAGGTAATTAATAACGAGGCGCGGATGTGTGACAGGATTTTGATGGATGAACAACTATCTTGGACATGTTGACTTTATTGACTAGTTTATGTTTGTGACTTTGCACGCATGTTATGATACCTACTGTTTATGATAAAATACACGTATTTTCATACAAGGTCCGTATTAATAAGTGTATATTTGCAAATCTATATTATAACTTTTGAAATTTTACCCTATTGTTATAATTGCATTCTAACTTAAATCTGACTATAAGGTAACGTTAGAATCAAGTCTTTTAACTCAATGAAAAATAATAATAAACCGAATGGTAGTTATTTTTTTCATCTAATTAACATACATGCTTATCATATACATATACATAATAATCCTATAATATTGCCCTTACTAGGGACATTTTATAATCATTAGCATCCCATTTAGTTCTCAACACAGGAACTAAGTTTAGTTTGTTCCTGTATTGAGACGATTGATTCGTGATCTTTATCCATCTATTTCTTTCTATGGACAAACTCCCCCCTCCTTTTACTCAATGACTAATAATTAAAACACATCTTGTTAACTTATGACGTCCATAACAATATACCGTAACGAGTGGCTCTATAAATCGTGCTTGAGCCTTTGTCCCAACCAAGACCATACGTATTCCAGTAAATACCTTTGTAATTAACTGTACCTGTCTCACTGTTGCTATCTGACTATGAATATAGTTCTAGATTGAACAGTCTAGGACTACGGTCTGGTAAATGTTCTGTGAAATTAGTAACGGGATTGGGTAAAATTGTAATTTTTTCTGTAATTAAGTCTTAGATCTGTCTATTTCTATACTTGAAGTAGGTTCTGGGTAGGTTCTGAGCAAAATTGCAGGCACATTATTTGACGTAAAAATTCCTAAAAATGTAATGTAAAATATTGGCGGTTGTTAAATAGTTTGACTTGAAAACAGCAGTTTAATAAGTAACAAATCCTATTGGATTGGGCCATAAACAAAGAAGAGAAGAAGTAAGAAAAAATAAATACAGGGCAAAATATTATACATACAGAATACAGATTTTATTGCCATCATCTCTACCACCATAACAATTTACAAAACAAATTCCCATGGAACGTCGCAATGAGCAATATTCGTTCAGATCACGTAACACCATCTCATAAAATTATCGATAACGTTCGCAAAACATTCAAAACACAATAAAAGATAAGTATATAGTTGTCGCGTAATTTAATTATGGTTATTTCTATGTTGGGGAAGTAATAGCCGTTAAGATTTCAATTTTCTTTATATAAGTGATACCATTTTACCTGCTTATAACTGTAGTAATGTTATTTAACTGTAGTAATGTTTAATAACAAGCTTCTACCAAAGTTAATGGAATTAAGTTGAATGACGTCATAAGCTGTCGAGTATGTATGAAAGGCACCTATTAGTTAAAAATTAAAAATACTTTACTCATGCGATTCTGCTTCAAGCAAATTAACAAGGCATTCACCAATTAAAAGGTTCTTAAATTTATTGATTATACAGTGTGTCCGGACATGACATACCGATATTTGAAGGGGCTATTCTACAGGTATTTTTATCGACAATTCAACCCCTCTACAGTCCCCTACCTCACCCCCTCAAAATGGCAAACCTATCAATTCGGATAGTGAATTTATGAAAAATGAGTAAATGAACTAGAGACTACTTAAATTTAATAGTCCCTAGTTTGTGTCAAATATTATTAATAAGTTAATAACAAACTAGGTACAACGATATTTAGCAGCATACCATATACTTACAAACACTATAGATGCAAAATCAAATATATCACTATAGTCTCTCAGGTAAAGGCTATTTATTAGGGTATCAAATTGGAACACAAGTTTGTTTGTTAATCTACTAAGTGCACCAACCTTTGTATTGCCTGCCACAATATATGAACGCATTTGGCAAACTACAACCGTAGGATATTTGGGTATTTCTTTCTTTAGTTTTGTTGGCGAATTCACTTTAAAAATACGTGTATCGATATTCAATTGAACAATAGTAACTTCCTATAACTACCTATATAATATTTCACTATGGAATTTTGTTTTTGTGTAAATAAATTAACTACTAGATATTTTAATATAGGTTTACTTTCGTATCGATAAAAGAAATAATACTACAAATCTATTCAAACAAATCTTTCACCAGCAGAAAGGTACATAATTCCTGAATGATAACTACATAATTTTTTTTGTCAAACCGGGTGTAGGCGGAACAAGCTAGAAAAATATAATTCACAAACAGACCCAGGCAACTTTACGATCCCCTAAAATAATATTCTTTCTGCTTTTACAATTTTTTTTTGACGTAATCAATATAAAATATCTACCACAACACGCACCCATCCCAAAAATGAAAATTTTCAACTCGGATATAATTTATCAAATCGATCCTTGTTTTCCGCGCTGAGCATTTCAAGCAAACTTTAAATAATAGATTTACAATTTTATCGGATATCTAATACTTATTTGTTTTGTAGATTTAAATAGAAATAAGCGAATGCACGGACGTTGCTGCTTAATGCCCTGGCCGGTCGCCAGGGCAACGAATCACGCAGGATCTTACGAATAAGCAGCTTCTATTGGCTTCTGCTACGTGTACTACTTAAACAATTTGCCAGTTTATTTATTTACGAGCTGAATATAGGTTTGGATTAATTCGTACTTTTATTCTTTACCAAAAAACGTAATTAGCAGACAATATATATGCACAATATGTTGTAATCTGCTGTGTGTAGACAATTAATCACAACCTTAGGGTCTCCAATAAAAGAGGACATTTCGTCATTAAAAGGCCACCACGGCATAAGGTGGCCCCATGGAAAACTTCTTAGAAGATACCTTAATAACAAAAAAAAACTTGGTCATATTGTAATATGACACGATCACGGACAGATAAGTAGGTATGTAAACGGCAGTTTTTGAGTTTTATTTTTAACAATATTATGTTGTAAACAATTTAATATTTTCTGTTATATTTTTTGAACAAACATCAGTATAGCTATTGAATACGATGTTTTTGATTGGATACAGACCCTTATGTGCGTGATGACGATCCCTTGGAAAATTTTATGTAAATATACTTTCACCAATTTGTAAATATTGTTTCCATACGTAGATATTGCACAATATAATATGTTGAATATTGATGCAATCATCGTGTTACCTATAAAAGTTTAAATAAAAAAACACACAATACACAGTTTTGTTCGAATACCAGTTTACAAAGTCATAAATGTTTTGAGTTAAAAAAATACATGCTATTGTCTTAATATATCCTTCATACTCTATCAATTCTTACATAAAGATTATAGATAAGTATATACAAAGTTACTTCTGTTTGTTGCCATTGTTCATTTTTCTTGGTAGATGCGAAATTCCGAATCAATGGTATATTTTTATTGATCTTTGTGACAACCACATAGTTTATCTTTTAGACAAGGTTATAAAAAATATACATTCATATGGAAAAAAGGAAAAACAGAGGGAAAAGGGAGCAAATGAATATTGAGTGGTCACCACCGCAGATGTTGAGTGGTCACCACCGCCCATAAAGCGGTGCTTTGCCGGCCTTTTATGGACAAATAAGCTAATATTTGCTCTTTATGTATTGCTAATAAATCCTTAGAATATATTATTGTAAGAACGCAATTAAGAATTCGCATTTAAATACTAAAAATACCAATACATAAATACTATTTACAAATAGCATTCTACATTTATGCGTTCGAGCTAAATGAATACTTCACTCTAAAACATTTCGAGCACTATTCAAATCTGTCCGTTTTCACTTAAACAAGCTTAATACACTTTCATAATAAAAAAGAAAAAAATAAACATTTTCTTAAGCTTAAATTTTATCGCAGTATAAAATTTCGTCTAATACTTTTATTGCCGTATTCAAGCAATTGTCAGCAGCCTGGGAACTCTGTGATAAAATGAAGAAATTAAGACGAATTGAATTTTAAATACAGGCCTGAAAACATTCTGTTCATTACCCCTACTAAAGATTTTCCTTTGGTTGCGGAAAAAAAGAACGAAATACGATTTTTTTCTTGGAAAAGACGAAGTATTATACAGATACAACTTGAGTTAAATAGCGTGTACATAGTATTATATGCCTCATGTTTCATTCAATAATCGTATTACAAGTGTATGTTGTATTATTATTATTGTGTTGATACCTCAATATTGAAACTAAACATAACACTTAGCAACTGTAAATATAACATTATATTTTTATATAATCATCATTACATCATTATTTTATGAACTTAAATAAAAAGTAAAAAGTCAAAGGGACTGCCAATGGAAAAAAAACTTACCTAATTGAGAATTTTAATATTAATACTTAATATTAGCATGTGCAGTGTGCACGCGAACCTATAATAATTATTATATTCCTTTAGCAGAAAGTGCTCAACACGGCTAAAGAACGCATCACTTCAATAATAATAGCAAAATTCACAATCGAAAAAAATGAGAACCCAGTGTCATTTTAATAAGAAAGATCATTTTAATAACTGTATCAACATTCAAAATCGAGAAAAGAATGAGTTTCCACAGTAAGGGCTTGGCAATTGTCCAAAAAGCGTTACGAAGGTACGCCAATACAGATGATAGCGCTGGCTGAAATGAATCCTGTGCCTTAATTACGGAAAGCTGAATAAACAAGTGAATTGTTCAAAATAATTGTTCTAGCTTGTTATACCTGCATGGGACTGATTAACTTAATTCACTTTTAGCGCTTTTTTAACGCTTTATTTGCAAAACAGTTAGAAAAACGAATACCTAAACACATTACGTATTTGTAAAAAGCGGCGTCATTGTTCTATAGTGATCTTTTCACAGAGTATAAAGTTTATAAAAAGGGCACTCTACTGCATCATTTTCTATTATACCTACGTAGTTTCTTTTAATTTATGTACCTACTCATTTCTTAGTGATTAATTTAATCAAGTATTTTTCCTTTCCTTAAAAAAATATGAAAAACACATTAAACTTATACATTTTTTAAAGCGACACACAATCACCTACTCAAAATTACACAAAAAAATGCATAACACATAAACAAAGTAAAGAGATTTCATATACACGTAAAAGATTTCAAAAACTAACTCTCAATGAAGAATCTGCTATAACTAAAAGAAAATGGCGGTCATAAAATAAAATGTACGCTCCACTATGACAGAAAATTAAGGCTCGTAGCAGGACTCAGTTTTACGACCTCAAGTCTGTTATTTATATTTCAATTACTCTATTTTCATACAATATTTCAATATGAGTGCGGTATGAAGTTTAAATATTTAAATGATGCTTGTGTTTTGAATGAACAGCCAGTGCTGTTAGATAGAAAACATTCACCACATTCACATAGTTACGCATATTGCGAACTCATAGCATTATATTTTTTTTACAAAAACATCATCATCTGTAGAAATTATGTGAAATTATGGGATGGTTTTGTAAAATAATAAAAATATAAGTATAGTACTATTTAACATTGTGTGCGTCCATAATGTACAGTGAAGTCTTAACAATATTTGCCTTTTAAATTAACATGCATCTATCCTACCACTTAAGGCTTTTGTCATCTTGGTGAGAGTATGAGTATGCGAGAGAGACGCAGGTAGATACATACATTTTGCATAAGTCTACGTTGCATGGCCACAAAGCAATTACGTAGTGTATTAATATCTTTCTTTAAAATTCCTAAAAAAAAAAGAAACTAAAATTAGACGGATTATCTGATAATATATGAACATGCCAGTTTTGCAGAGTTCTCACTATGTATTGAAGTAAGTATCTATACGTATATACCTAAGTAGTTTAAAATGTAAACTCTACCATCCTTTTATAGTATACCTTTTGCTCATAAAGGGATTGAATCCAATTAAATCACACATTAAAATTATAAAAAAAGTACTACCAAAAAAAAAAATAATAATTCAACACATATTACTATAATTAGGTACCCGTAAGAATATAGATATAGTTTTTTTCTCTAGTAGAGCTACATTAGCAGATCAGGCTTCTACAGTTACACAACTGACCACTCCAAACCAAACACTCAAAGAAATCACTAAACATAAATCAAGCATTAATTTTTAGTACCGTAAAATTGTCTAGCTCAGCACTCCCAGGCCCCACTTTATAGCCTAGAAGCGGCATTAAAACAGGTAACTTTATGACCCCTCCCGCCCTCTTTGAGGCATTATTGCAACCTTTGTCCGCAAATTGAACCACGACCGCATACAGCGATTTTAAATTACTTCTAACTTTAACGACAGAATCATTGTGAGATCCTATTATTTCCTTTCTAATAATATTGCTAGGAATTTATTTGAGTCGCATTGACGATTGAATTTTAAGTTTGATGTTGGTATTGGATAAATACTTTAATGAGCTCTTTAGTGTTTAGTAAGCTATGGGTTATTTTATTGGTAGGTTCATATATCATAGTGTCACGCATGAGTGTCACGTATTATACGAGTGTCGCTTATGAGTGTACAAATAAGTGTCACTTACACTATAGAATCTAGACTGCAGTATGAATAAATATGCACCTAATGATGAAGATTGTGCCGGTAATCTATATATATAAAACTCAAAGGTGATCTATCAACGCACAGCCCAAACCACTGGACGTATCGGGCTGAAATTTGGCATGCAGGTAGATGTTAGGACGTAGGCATCCGCTAAGAAAGAATTTCCCGAAATTCTTGCGGGAACGGGGAAACATGGATGCACGTATGCACGTACAAAGTCGTGGGAAGGCAAAAATTCTAAAAAAAAAAAAATATTCTCAACTCGCATTGCTAGTTGATCAGCGAAAAAATAATAGATGACGAAATAAAACCAAAGAAAGTAGAGGATAAAGGTCCCCATAAAATCCTTCTGTCTAGATTCTTAGATAATTTACATGTCAATATAAAATGAAAATTCCATTGTTTGCCAAATATCTATTGCATATAACTTGGCTAGTACCCAAGTAGCGGGCATAACAAAGGAGCATTAGGCTGTTTATACACGAGCGATGAAAACGTAAGTTATAATATAATATGTATAACGTGAGTTATAATATAACTGAGAAAAATAGCAGACTAAAAAACATTCATAAAGGTAATTGAAGTTTTTCTAACATATTATTATGAATTCTTTATCTGTAGTTACATTTTGTGTATTTAAGTACATGTATTTATTAATATCGAATTGTCAAAAGTGTTTCGTTGGATTAGAAAACGTAATAATGCAATGTGATATTGTGAATGTGACAAAAACTTATTCAAAAAGCAATAACAATAAACTATTTAAAATTATTAACGATTCTGTAAACACAAGTGTATAATTGTTTTAATGCATGAACGTTCAATCACCACACAAAATTCCATGATAACCCACCGCTCGTTCATCGCCCGCCTAATTAAAAGAGATTTAAGATGCATAAATGAATTTAAAACTTTGAAATAACTCGTCGAGACGACGGAATGACGAGCGTTTCATTTAAACAGTTCTATTTAAGATTCAAGTATATTAAACTTGAATGTCGCGAGATTTATATCTTGTAGCATGAATGGAAGCCGACTGATTCATGCAAACAGAGTTTAATTTCTTATCTGTACAAGCTGTTGACCTGGCTCCGTCTGGGTTAAACTGTGTGGTAAATTCGAAAATACAAATAGATCCATGTTAATTATTAATAAATTTTTAACTTATTTTTGCAAATGTTTAAAGAAATTGCATTCGCTCCTTTCCATTAAATTTAAAGCTGTCTTGCTGTCTAAACTAAAAAAAAAATTGAAAAAAAAAACATGCATACAGGCATTATCATGTAGACACATTTATCTGTAATTTTGAGACATACCAATTTTAAATAAATATTCAAAACAAAAATCACACTCTCTCACATCAATAATTTGATGCTATTAACTTCATCGAATACTCAAGTGCTAATAAATAATTTCTCTGAATGTTAATATGGAAATTGCTAGGTTTAAAACGTTCTAGTAATTTCTATGCTTCTGTGGCATGTATACAAGAGCCCTTAAGGGTGCATGTGCAAGGAAATATTTAAATTGACATTTAATTGATGAATAAAGCGGCACTAATTAGTAACCTGGGTAATTTCATAGCGAGTTATTGAATGTATTAAGAACTAAATAGTTTTACCGAGAACATCAAATGGCTTGCAATAAAATTTAACTGAGTTATTAATTTTAAAAATAAGGGCTAACGGTTAAAATTAAAAATAATTTTGTTTGCACATGTTTCGTTTCGAAACTTGTCAATTTTTTAACACAGGGGAATTCGATCACAAACAATATAAACTCATTTTCAAATCAAATGCGTCACATATTTCGATGTTCGATAACTGAAGAATTTGAAGTTATAAAAAGGAGTTGTCCGTATCATTTTGCACTGAAATAGGTTATATCTTCGCCCTATACATTTTATTTCGGCGAACATCTACTTCATTTACTTGCAGAACCAATACCTTCACATCCATATATCCGTATATTATCAAACCATATAAAATATACAATTCATTCGACCATTATCAAAATCCATTTCCCAAGTTTGCATACAATATTTATCACGCAAGGAAATGATGTATCTCTTAGAATAACAGTCGTTAGGCCCTGGCAGGGTTGCCACTGGACAGTCGCCAAATCTTCACGATGGGTAATGCTTCACCCGTGGCGATTTATCGAGCTGAGTGCACTAGACGACATTACTTGACTTTTTACAACCCTATGAATTGCGAATTGGCTGCGAGTATCTTAGCGTGTTAATTCGAAATCTTATTATTCATCTCATTGATCGTTATCATTCTCACTTATATTGGCTATTTTGGCTTTTCCAAAAATTAATTTTTAAGATATTATAGTCACAAATTCTTATAAGGTGCCTTTACTTTTACCACTTCAAGGTTGATCACGTATAAATATTTAAAAAATAGTATGTATTTTCTATATTTTGGTCAATAGAAAAGCGCTTGACTACGATCTTTTCTTATATAAAGCCAAGATCGCTTTCGATGAAAAGCTCTATCCAGACGGTCCGGATCACTCATCTATCATCACACCAATCGTTTCAAGTTATTATTTTATTATAATACCTAACATATAGCTTTTATTTTACAACAAACAAATAAGGACTACAACCATATTACGTTATCTCAATACATCAGTGCATAACTTTTGGTAAAGAAGTTTAAACAACCTCGAAGGACCAGTTCTTACTAGACGAAAACTTGCGACGAAATATTTGTATGCAGGCCGTGAATAACAAGCGAAACCGTTGAAGGAAGCTATAATGAATATAAAATGGCGTCTTTAAATAACAAACCAGAAGGTCTTGTTTACTTTGAATTATCATTTTCCGTTAAGAATTATATATTATTCTTGTATAATTACGCTGGTAATTACTTCTTCTATGATAATTTGTGTGATACGAAAATCTGGATGTTGTGTAAGAAAATATGTTTTCTAGGAAGATGTATAACTATTGTTTTTATGTGATATGGAATTCAATATGTTTGTTGTAGTAACAGAGATAAGTGTAGCTTATGTGTATCTTTGGCACCTTAAATTCCTGAAGAATTTTTTGACTAGAGCATTTCTGAAGAACTTCCTTTTTAAAAAATATTATGAATTTTCCCGGTGACAGTTTGATTGACGGTGGTATATACTAACATACCTACATAAAATATATGGTACTGTATATGACCACCAAACCACCTGATAACATCTAACTCTGGAAGGCACGTCAATACTATTTCGAACTTTACGTGGTCACCGTCCATAAACATTAGTGGTAAAGATATCTCTTTCAGTCCCTGGTTCAAATCATCTTTGAGTTAGTTAGTCGCTAATCTCTAGGCACTAATCTTAAGGTATAAAATTATTATACCTCAGAATCGTAATATTGCGTGACCCAATTAGTATCAAAGCCATCTAAACTGCCACTATAAAAATACTATGAATTTTAACTTTAAGAGTATTCTCGGGTACCACATAAAACGAGTTGTGACTCCGTTTACTACTTGCTTTTATCATCGCAAATTAAAAGAAAGATAACTTGAGTGGTGGAAAATTATGAGCAGTTTTAATGATACCGTTGTTTAACGGATATCTTTATCAGCATTAATTTATTTTATTTACTAAAGGCATTTAAAACTAAAAGTCATTTTTATCACACGTATTATTTGCTAAACATTATCTTAGGATATAATAAACATACTGACAGCTTTATATTGTATATTTTTTGAATAATATGACTGAAATATAACTGAATATAACAAAAATACATGTGGCACTCGGGGACTGCCGCGGTAAAGCTATTGCATGCTATGCCTTCAAGCCACACCTCCATGCCCGTCGGAGTGGGGAGCGTGAGGTTATTTTAGTTAAGGAATTTCTGGATTCGGTCCCCGCGCTCAAGGCCCGCGATAGAAGCTGTGCAATAGCTTAAAAATGTTAGGTAATGATTCCAAAAAAGATCATAAATAAAAACTCCCATTGCAACTTCTTTTACCTTTGTCAATAGAGAAACCCTTTATGTTACACAGACACTTAGCATTTCTCTTACAAAAGCAGAACCCAATTATTTTTTTGGGAAAATAAAGTTGATTCTGTATACCAAAGATACAAAAAACACCCTTTGCTCTATGAATATCAGTCGATCAATTTTTATTACGATCATATTCATAGGTTATTTCTTCCTCCTTTCTTTAAGTAACGCAAAAACATACTGAAAGTAATATAAATTCGTGAAAAATAAACAATATATTTAGCACGTGTAAGTCTAAAGCCCAGACTTCAAAGCCTTTTCATTCTTACTTTGAATTTTACAACTCAGTCTTTATAAGGTAAATAAATAATAGAATAAATATTCCAAGAACTCAGAAACCAAGCAAAGCCTTTTCACACTCTTATTGAATTTATAGACTGGGGTAGAAGCCTTTAAAAATAATGAAAAGATAAAAAAAATCGCAGTCGGATGAAACCCATTAGAAAAGGAGGGGAATATGATAAAAATGTAAGGAAAAATAAATTACGGTCAATCCGAATTCGGGAAGCGGGAGGGGGGAGCTTTTAAGAGAGAAAAATGGTTTCTCTCGATTTCCGACAAAACTACAAGTCCTATAGAAAAAAGTTCAATGGCAAAGTTATAGGTAATTAAAAGTTCTACAAATTTGTATTCACAATTTTTTCACATAACCTCAAAATTTAGGTGAAAAATTCAAAAAACCAAGTTTTTGGTCTTTTATTTTTATCTTCTTCAAAATTTATTTTTTTTCTACGAAATTTGGTGGAAACTTACTTTATTATGTCCCAAATACACTGTAATTTATTTGATTGAAAATATTTATTTTTTCGCCTTATTTTGAATTAATACCAAAAAAACAACCTAATTTTCAATCGAAAAGTCACCCGTCAAAATATCAGCTTTTTTCAACAACTTGGAGTGCCTTTTATTCATTGAAATCTCTACTTTCATATGGTGTAAAAAAAATAAACACCACCATAGTAAATTTTCTCAGGAAATGCATACAAACAG
The DNA here is from genome assembly GCF_061535395.1 of Colias eurytheme. NCBI lineage: Eukaryota > Metazoa > Arthropoda > Insecta > Lepidoptera > Pieridae > Colias > Colias eurytheme. The sequence continues at coordinate 1,018,085 of NC_142997.1, read as the reverse complement.
TGTAATAATGAGCTTTTACTAAATCAGGCACACTTCTCGAACTCTATATCTTCTCTTGTATCGGCTTTTCGGTAATATTTCAAAAGAAAAATAATTAATTGTTCTAAATTTAATATTTTCCAGCATATTCAAAAGCAAAATGATGTCGATAAAAACATTTCAGGTAGTTCGAGAAGTGTGCCTGATTTAGTAAAAGCTAATTTTCACACTGTTTGTATGCATTTCCTGAGAACATTTACTATGGTGGTGTTTATTTTTTTTTACACCATATGAAAGTAGAGATTTCAATGAATAAAATGCACTCCAAGTTTTTGAAAAAAGCTGATATTTTGACGGGTGACTTTTCGATTGAAAATTAGGTTGTTTTTTTGGTATTAATTCAAAATAAGGCGAAAAAATAAATATTTTCAATCAAATAAATTACAGTGTATTTGGGACATAATAAAGTAAGTTTCCACCAAATTTCGTAGAAAAAAAAATAAATTTTGAAGTAGATAAAAATAAAAGACCAAAAACTTGGTTTTTTGAATTTTTCACCTAAATTTTGAGGTTATGTGAAAAAATTGTGAATACAAAAGTTGTAGAACTTTTAATTACCTATAACTTTGCCATTGAATTTTTTTCTATAGGACTTGTATTTTTGTCGGAAATCGAGAGAAACCATTTTTCTCTCTTAAAAGCTCCCCCCTCCCGCTTCCCGAATTCGGATTGACCGTAATTTATTTTTCCTTACATTTTTATCATATTCCCCTCCTTTTCTAATGGGTTTCATCCGACTGCGATTTTTTTTTGTTTCTAAAATTATCTACTCTAGTCTATTAAGAAATTTTCATCTAATATTATTTTAAAGAATCTTTGTTATATTATTCTGAACTTTTAACGATTTCAAAATTTTCACCCATCAACAATTATTTAGAAAAATAGTTGAGTAACTTTTTAATTGGGATATTCATAATATCATGACCAATCGCGCAAAAAAATTATTTTACCGACGTTTTATTAAAAAAATTAGTTGTCTGTAAAGTCGGTTTACTGACGATAGTTGAACGTGACAACGTCTGATTGTGCTTCTTTGTCGCTCGTTCCGCGCTCACGCTTGCACTTCAAGCCTTACATGGAACGCCTCAGAGTGAGGTAACGCCGCATGAGTCATGTTTTTTCGTGCGTGCAGTCGGCTTTATCGAATTATAAGACGTTGTCACGTCAAAAACCGAAGTTTTTTTTCAAATGTCAACAGATGCTTAACGAGATCTTACAACATTTTGCACTGGACAGTTTCCAACAAGACTGTATTGCTTCCTTCCTCCGACATAAAGAGTTGTTTTAAAATGACTCAGTTCGAAGTGTGCATTTTGGCATCACTTGTGTTATATGAATTGGAAAAAATTGCAGCCGCATTTTAACAATACGCTGGGGCTTTTGTATTTTGACTATTTGGTTTGTGTTATTGTGTAATTCATACGTTAAATAAGCGCCAGCAATAAGATATTGACGTATTTTCTGCAGCTGTTAAGGATTTATTGTATTTGGGAACAAAATTGTGAAACAGCAATGCATAGAGTTTAATGACAATTCAGTTGTGTAGGATTAATTTTCCGTATTCATGGTTAAATAAGCCATTGATCCAGTTTCCTCATGGGTAAAAAAAATATATTATCCAGTTACAGTTTAAGTTAACAAAATCAGTATAGTTTTGAGTAACCAACTTGCAAACAATCAAACATTTCTTTACATATTTGTAAGCCCAATAAAATGTAAAATTTTCTGCATAAATTTTCTTCCTAAATTTAAGTTCCGTAATATAATTAGGGTACATTTTAATCAGTTTCCTGATCGAATCCAAGAAATTAGACGATCAAGCTTCAATTGCTTGTTATAACAAGACGTTATTCCCTCAGGAATTATGATATTAACGTAGTAAATACAGCAAATAATATGACATTTATGATACCAGATAACTGATATATTGGACGCTAATCCGAATAAATTGTATTGCCTTGAGCAGGTTACCAATTATATTGTCTGATGTAAATATTAAAAACCTGTATTACAATATAAAATATTATATGATACAATGTATTACAGGTTTATTGAAATAATATTAATAAGTACATATATAATTTTGCTTTTTCTAGCTCCGCCAAGGTTGACGCGGGACAAATAACTTAAAAAAAGTAAAAATACAAACAAAAACTTAATACTCAAAATTTTTAAATTGTTTTGTAGTCGGATATCAAATCTTTATGTTTATACTATAAGTTTAAATTATAAGTATCTAACAAAATAAAACCAATGACAAGTTTTTTATATTTGTTAAACAGTCACTTTAATCAATGTCGAAATGTAATTCAATCAGTCATATTTTCGTGAATACGTCTACGTTGTTACGTACCCCTTATTTTCTTTTGAACAGGAGTTTAACCTTTAAATCTTGCAGGGTAGACTTCAGAAACGGTCCACCAATCCACTGGGCAGTAGCTGGCGAGTTCGGAACCAGGTCCCACTTCGTTTTGAACGAGTCAGATCCATCATCAGCTCACCTGGTGGTTGAGAAGGTGACGCAACTTGACGATGGGGTGTATAGATGCAGGATAGACTATATTGATGCACCTACTAGGAATTATAGAGTGAATTTGACTGTTATTGGTAAGTACATATTTTATTTATAGGTATAGGATTTGAAAGCGGTTCTAATGTACCTTTTTTGCTCTTTCTTTATTGTATTAACGGAATGAAAACGTGTATCGTATCTTGAAATACATGCTTATTTTATTTAAAAAGAATTTTAGTTACCTACATGAAATTCATTAAAATAAGTCTAGATACCGTGAAAATTGTAAGTTATTATTTTTTTGATTCTTATCTTTAATCTATAATGAATCAACTAGAATTTTCACAATTTTTTCCATACGAACATACAAAATTTAATTAATAACCACCAAAACAAAACTTAACACTTTAAATGACAAGAAAGGCTGTAAACAAAGTTACATTTACCTTCAAATAGAATAAACTTAATCATTTCTGTTTACATAACTAATAATGTTTGTTTGTTAGTCCCTCCGGAATCCCCTCGGGTTCTGGATAGCGAGGGAAGGGAGGTGGAGGGGAGCCTGGCTGGGCCATACAGAGAGGGGCAGGAGCTTAAGCTGACTTGCCAGGCCGATGGTGGTATGTTAATTTAATTATATAGTATAGCATTTAAGATTTGATACGTAACATGTGAGAATAAATCAAACTTTGCGAAGGAAAATGTCAAAGACGTATGCAATATGCATTTTTTTCAAAAATGGAATCTATGAGGTTCATTAAAATAATGGCGTGGAGGTCAATTAATATATAGGCGATATAAATGAATTTAATTTGTATTTACCAATCTATCTTCATTAAATTCTATATTAAGACAAACGGTTTATTTCAGGGTTTATGGGTATATTTATTAATTAAAAGAGTATTTTGACGTTGTACACTTCTATAATATATTTTTGACGTGACAACGTCTTATAATTCGATAGCCGGCTGCACGCACGAAAAAACATGACTCATGCGGCGTTACCTCGCTCTGAGGCGTTCCATGTAGGCTTGAAGTGCAAGCGAGGGCGCGGAACGAGCGACAAAGAAGCACAATAGGCCGTTGTCACCTTCAACTATCGCCAGTAAACCGACTTTACAGACAACCAATTTTTTACAATACTCATCTCTCGTATGCATGTATAAATGATCATATTTAATGTTCATCATAGCCGTAGCTTTCTCTGACAATCTTCCACAGGTAAACCCCCACCAGACATAACCTGGTACCACGGGGACGACCGGCTCGCTATCGCGCGCGACGCCAGCAGCTGTCTGGTGCGCATTACTCTGTCGCGGGAGATGAGCGGCGCGAAGCTAAGGTGCCGAGTCGACCCGCCCTTGTTGAAGACGATGGTCAGGGATGTCACTTTGAAGTTGTATTGTGAGTTTTTTTTGTGAGTTGTTCAGAGTATCATGAAATATCAAGTAATAACTTGCCTTGTCCAACTTCCTATGACTAACATAATGTATTTGTAAAAACTATTTTCTGGGTTTCCTACTAATATTTTCAACTTAATATTTTCAAGTCAATATTAAACAAATAGTAACTTTCTCAGTTTTAGTGCAACAAACAAGGATCAATTATTTTTTTGTATCGTTTGTGATGGACAGGCATCTAGCTACTTAAATTATTCTTAAACAAATTCACCAAAAGCTACATTATATATTTATTTGACAATGTGATATAACAATTCTTAGTCACATAACGGATCATTATCCACGGTATAAGTTCCTTACCTTATAAATGGCGAATGAAAGTTTAGGAAGCTACGATTTTCGTAGCTAAGTGCTACGACAATTAATCGTAGCACATACTTTAACACTACACTTACTAAATTTCACAATTTACACTTATTTATTATACAGTGAAACCTCAATACGTGCGAGTGACGGGAGGAGGTCCCACCAGAGCGAGTCATGAACGTTCTTTTGTGTGCACCACGCGGGGGTCCAAACCAGCACCTAATGTAGACTGGTTTATTAATGCCCAGAGGATTGACTCTTCTTTAACGCAGGTAAGAATTATATAAAAAAAAATTGTTGTTTTTCCGGTGCTAAACGATAAATCTATGTTAGCTTATAAAACTGCTTATGCTCCTAAAAAAATCAATATATGTTTGTGGTTTGCATAGGGTGCGGGGTAAACAATACACCAACTACAGATATGCATTCAAATTAACAAAAATGCTCAATTACGCTTATTTCAGGTATATTTCTGATTATACTATATACTATAGTCTATAATATTATAAAACTGAAGAGTATGTTTGTTTGAACGCGCTAATCTCAGGAACTGCTGATTGTCCCCATTGCCCCTTTATCGAGGAAGGCTATAGGCTATATATCATCACGCTTAGACCAACAGAAGCGAAGCAACGCGGGGAGCAATGCGTGCACAGCTAGTAATTCATACAAATTATATTTTAAAACAGGTAGAAGTAGATGGTGAAGTAACCAAAAGTATTCTAACATGGCGCGTGCGGCGCGAGGACAGCGGGCGCGAGCTCGCCTGCCGCGTGTCCAACCCGTGGTTCCCGGCGCATACATTGGAGGATTCTATTGTTTTGGAAGTTTTGTGTGAGTATATGCACACCCCGGACACTCCATACAAAATTATCGTTTTGACAGTCACACTGTAGAGAGTGCAAATGTGTGTGTTAGCTTTAGGGTTCGCACATTAATTGTGACTAGCGTAAAGAAATTCACGTTTTTCTGATGAAATACATCCGTAAACAGCACAATATCTAACCATTTTCTACGAAAAACGATAATCACAAATCCAAAATAATAAAATTACTTTAAGTCAATTTGATTATTGTTGTCAATCTTCGTTGCGTGCTTACGGAAAAATGCGGGCCATCTATAGTAGACTACAGGCCCATGTTGAAAAAATTATGGGTCATTTGACCCACCACCTGTACGGCATCTGTGTCATACTATTTCTATACTACTTTTAATCAATTATTCCGCAACGCCGTACAAAAATCATGGAGACAAGGGGAGAAAATCTCTACCTGAACTTTCGAATTCTCACCTGCACTCAGGTGGACAGCTTACGAGTGACGTCATAGTGCTGAATCTTATTATTTTATGCTCTTATATCATTCTAGATAGGTCAGGTGGTGGGTCAAATGACCCATAATTTTTTCAACACGGGCCTGTAGTCTATAGAGTGACCGTGAGGGGTGAGGTAAGTGTTTAATTTTGGCGGAAACAGAGAGTGTCCGTTCTGTAGCGTTTAGCTACTACATATTATGTATTCTGTGGTATATGTAAACAACACTGCTCGAAAGGAAAACATCTTGAAACCAACATGTCGAAGAATTAAAAGTTCGATATGTAACATCGCCAACCCGCATTTGGCCAGCGTGGTGGATTACCTTCAGAGGCGAGTGTTTTAGCAGTGGGAACGTATAAGGGCTGATGATGATGTGAAAGTAAATATTGGTGTGTGTGTGAGTAAATGAAACTTTTGTAATACGGATACATAAAATTATTGTAAAACGGTTTATTCAGAGGGTATTTACTGGATAGATTCTAATTAAACGAAAACTAGTGCATTTCAAATTGTAAGCAAAATATTCTTATGTATCAGGATTTTTCGATGATTTGCAATCTTGTGTTTTAGATGCGTATAAACCTAAACAACAAACAATTAATGTTACACCAAAAATTCAATTTACAGCATTTTTTAAATTCCAAACTCCCAATGTTATTTCATTCAAATTTTATATTCAAACCGTGAATTCCTGAAATCAATTAAACACTCTAAACTACAACATAGTGACATGTATTACGAATTTCATTAAGTTTACCGAATATCAAAATAGAGTAGTAATAATGTGTTTGTTAATAACATCACTAATTATAACTTGTCACACGCGTGAATGCTATTTCACTAATAACTATTCAGTTTGTTCTTGTTAGTTTTGGTAGTAATTAAAACTAGAATTCATATTATAAACTCGAAAATTATTCTTATATTAATTTTTAAACGCATAATATTTCGGTGCATGTGCATTTGTTGGAATTATTATCAAAAAAGGATTTTAAAATTAAAAAAACTTAAAATTAACCTTAATTTCAAAACTAACCTTCATAACCATTTCAATTTTAAATAACGTGTAATTTCATTAAGCTTCATACGTTATTATAGTAAATTTTCGGTAAATTGTACACAACATGTAACAAATGTAGCTGTGCGTGTAAACACAAATAAACCCAATTTTCATTTACAGAAATTCAATGCACAAACAATATTCAGAAACGATTAGTTAGCAAGTTGGCAACCAATAGTATTAACTAATAATAATTAATTTCTGCGAAATACTGTTACAGATTTGACCTGTTACAAACTTCTCAGAACCAGAAACCTAAAGCCGAAAATCATAGAAACAATATCTCTTGAATTTTTAAAAATTGTGCAAAATGACAGAACTAAAATGATCTACTTATTTTATTAAAACGCATCAAATATCCAAAATAAATAAAAAATCTGAAGTCGTATCATCATCAAATAGACCGGGAGATACTGACACAAAATTTCGAGTCATTTGTAACAAGGATGGCGGTTCTACAGGGGTCTTAGTACGCAATGACAAAAAGAAAAATGATGGTGTGAACGCTGGTACCGGTGGCTTAGTCGCGTGGGCGTTTGTCGAACTCGTCGGAAAAATAGCGAAAGTCAAACGATTTGTAACACAAAAATTTTAGAATTTACCGATAGCCCATAAAAAAGGAGTAGGCGGTAGTGTCATGCCATACTTTTCCGGTGTGACTTACAGCCCGCCATACCGATGCGAATGTGTTGATTTAAATAAAACAATCATTCAACCATTTGTACCAGGCTAACTTTTGCACAGGTAACTATCGTCGTGCAGCCATTTACGAAAATCGCCATGCCATACTTTTCGGACGATTCCAAATGGTCGCCATACCGCCGAAAATCTGCAAAAAATTTTTATTTCGCCAAACTTTTTGTACCAGTATTGCATTTGGATTTTTGGAGAGTATTTGATAAAATGTGACCATTATTATATTTGCCATACTTCTAGTAGGGGGAAAAAGTGCTGTCATACTTGAAAACTTAATTTATTATTAATTTATATAAGTGAAGATTTCCAACACATAGATCTTTGAAATTTTGTATTTATATTTGTTGATCCTCAAACTTACAGGAAAAATAAGTGCCATACTGTTACAAATCGTTTGACTTTCGCTATTTTCCGACGAGTTCGACTAACGCCCACGCGACTAAGCCGCCGGTACCAGCGTTCACGCCATCGTTTTCCTTTTTGTCATTGCGTACTAAGACCCCTGTAGAACCGCCATCCTGTTACAAATGACTCGAAATTTTGTGTCAGTATCTCCCGGTCTAAAAGCTTTTAAACTCCTCCTTTTCAAATATTCATAATAATGTGTCTATTAATTCAGTCGTACTAAAACATACAATGAAACAAATGAACTGAAATGTCTATAATTCGGTATGCCTTATGAAAGCACTATAGGGGTAAATTAGGATCAGAGTACTCTAATATTTACGTCATATATACTTGATTACATGTTTGTTTTAGACTAGCTTTTTATCGGTTATGTCCTGTTTGAACTAGATACAGAAAGAAAGATATACCCTTAGTTTTCCTATATATATCTAAATTTGTTTCAGCAGTTTCCGAGCTAAATTGGTACAAACAAACAATGCAAACATTCACCTTATAAGTACCTATATAATATTTTAATTACCGTCCCAAATTGCCACCACGCCTAAGAAGAAATATTTTCAAGTGTATCTTATACATTTCAAATATAAATATCATTCACACAGCAGTTTTAGCACTAAAACTATTTGCAGCTAACCGTCGCAGCCAATAGAAAGTAGCTATTAACAGCTTACCAAAAATTGTCGCTTACCTCAGTTCAAGTAGTGGCATCGTGCCAGCATATCGCGAGCCTTCCACTAGAATATACTTCTTATCGTAAGCTGATAACTGGCTAATACATTACGTTTATATGTGGTATTAATACTACTGTTTTATTAAATGGGGAAATTGTTTTTTATCGCACATCAAGTTTTTATGCCATACCAAAATCATGTATAGGGTTCTCTTCTAATTCAATGCTGGCCTATTTGGCTGTTTGGTAGATAAGACATGAGTTTATTTTCTTTTGATTCCGGACTGCCGTCTTCAAAAAGCTCTTCCTCCTAATTATTAGTATTGGTAGTATGAAGAATGTACTGATAAATAAGGCATCTGTAACAATATATGTTAAAAAGTCTTAAAATAAGGCTGCTCTAGAATAATAAAAAAATACAATAACATTGATAACGGAATAGCTTCTTTATGATCAAAATCTTTATACAATAAACTACCATTCCTTCATCCTACATGCTTGAACACCTTCTGAAACACATTGCAGAACTATAACCATTTTGGTATTTATTGGGCTACTAAGATTAAGTCATCATTGAGAAAAATATAGTAATTTGAACAAGATTGAAATTGTCATTGGATCCACATTAAAATAAGACGTCCACAAAAGACACTTACAAAATTTAACTATCCAACTACTCGAAATTAGCCGAGCGTAAGAAGTTGATTACGTCACAAAACTTGGTTGAATGACAAAGCGACCGGTGCGGTTTTAACTTGCTAGATAAAACTTACTGGATTAAGGCCTTTTAAAATGTGGTAAGGGATTTGAAATTGAAAGACTGTGAAGTATGAACATTGTGGTAGATGCAGATGAAAGTGAGGAAAGTTTTCCATTTAGGCATACACCTGTGCTTGTTTGTGTGCCTTTTTTGTCAGACTGTCGCTCTAAATAAACAGCTTTCCTAAATAGAATTAATATATTTAGTTGTACTCCGTATAATTATAAATGCGGTATTTATATAATCTAAAGCTCCAAATATTTATATAATAAGACAACTGATTTATTTTAACACATACAAACCAAACTTCAATATTAACTGGGGAAGCTAGCAACCATCGCTATTTAGATGTTCTATAAAATCATAATCATTTTGTCGTATCGTGTAAAATAACTTTTAAATCACCAATACTTTGTTACTTTAACAAAAATGAACCCTAAAACATTACAACATTGTACAGTTATATTTATTCAAACCGATACATTCAAACCGCAGTGGTTGTAAACAGTTTATGAACGCACGTACTAAACAATAAACAAAGTTACAGTACAAACAACGCGATAATTGTAGAATTGCATACTTTGTGCGGACTTTGTCAGCGCGACGCGTTCCGAATAAACAATTGAATTTAGACATAATTCAATAGATGCAATGGACCGAAGGTTGGTAATATCTGTTTTTATATATTGTGTGTGTGTATGTTGGTATTGCTGCAAGTCATTTATAATATTCTTTAACTGAAATAAACTAAATTCTCGTAAGAACAATAATTATTCAACTCAAAAAAGACTTGACAAAAAGGAGATATTAATTTCAACAATTAATGATTATATAATATGTGTAGGTATGTGGAAATAAGAAAAAGATTTGAGTTCTGGTAATAAACTTGAAAATATAGAAATAAATATTTTTTCTGCGTTGGTTTATTTTCATTCTCTTTATTTTTAAGGTAATATAAATTTGCGACGTCGTTTATTGTATCATCTACATACGAGTTTTAATATTATATTATGTTCTATATATAAAGGGGAATTTATTTCAATAATAATTTAGGTAGGTATAAAAATGTGTGTGTAATTCACTACTCATTTCATAGCAATAAGTAACTAATTCGAAATGCAGTTTCTACACAAATACCTATTGTTAAAAAACACAGAAAATTCATCACAATCGATTATGCAGTTTCACTATATAACTATAACATTAGAAGTTATTGTCAGTTATTAATTATTTATAACATAATAATATCAATCCATGCATCAATATTAAATGCTTTGATCCAGTTTACATAAATATTAATATATTATACAGTTTCGTTTATGATATAATAGGAATTTGCTTTTAGTCGCGGTTTCCTGCATGTAGCATTTAATTTTATCGAACGTGTTTTATGGATTCGATGTTGGTTATGTTCGAGTAAAATTCAATTGAATTGTTCATTCATTTATTCATTCATTAAAAGGTTGTTTTGTATGTCAACGCGTTATCACATTCTTTATGAATGAAAAGTTGAGAGAAATCACTTGAATCAATAAAAAAGATAATCCAAAGATTTATACAAAGAGTACAGAATGCGTGTGCACGGTACTGCTACACTATACCACCACGTAGACATGTCACACCTTTCCTAAATAAGCAGGGTGTTCTTAAACTACAAGCAAGACGCCAACTACATCTGGCCTGTCTCATGTTCGGTATTGCCAAGACCCGTATGCCTATATATCTGTACGAAAAGCTCAGCTGGACAACGAGCAGTCGAGATGTTGCATGCAGAAGCTGTGCTCAGCCACTTATCATTCCTCAACATAGTACTTCCACTTTTAGAGGCAGCTTCCGCTATGCAGCATCGAAAATATGGAATGACTTGCCGCCACCGATTAGGTTATTGTTAAACATTAATACATTCAAAAAACATCTTAAGAACTACTTAATCGATGAACAGCGAAGGTTAGATTAATGTCCAATGCTTATTTTTTCGTTTTTGTTTTTTTTTTATCTATTGGTATGGGTCAATCCTATCTTAAGTCTATTTATTTTATAGAACTTTTTATTTGGATATTTGTGTGGGTACGTTTTTTCACGGTATGATATATATGTATGTAATATTATGTTTATCACATTATTTTTAATTAATTATTATTATTGCGTCGCTTCACATCCGTGAGTCGAAACTAGGTTCTAGTTGAAAACCAGCGCTAGGCTCATGCCTGGCACAAGCTGAACTAGGTCCTTTTTGGCGGTACTGCGGGCACAATTTGTTTTAATATTTTTTATTTTTTTTCGTGTTGAATTTTTTGTGTTATTTGTATGTATTCTTTTCTTTATTGTCTACTTTTTGATGTGTCACGCTGTGTTGTCAAATAAATGTTTTTCTTTCTTTCTTTCTTTCTTCATTTATATATCTATGTGTATACCCGACCATAATAATTATAAAGTTTATCTTTACAAAATAAAGTAATGAAGTCATTATTATACACTAGGTTTCCGCCCGCGGCTTCGCCCGCGCAGTCAAAGAATAACCCGCATAGTTCACGTTCCCGTGGGATTTCCGGGAATGCGTCATTTTCCCGGGATAAAAAGTAGCCTGTGTCCTTTCTCGGGTATCAAAATACCTCCATACCAAATTTCATGAAAATTGGTTCAGTAGTTTAGGCGTGATTGAGTAACAGACAGACAGACTTTCGCATTTATAATATTAGTATGGATTAGCCTCAAGTTTTTTTTGTCAAATTACCCCTAAATTCATATAGATAGTGGAATATAAAACATCATCATCATCATCATCAGCCCATATACGTTCCCACTGCTGGGACACGGGCCTCCTATGAGGGTAAAACTTATAAAACATCAAGATAGATGAACTCGAGGACGCCATAAAAATCAAATTTTTACCCACAAGAATTGACACATTTTATAAAAAACAGACCTACTTTCTCACTCAAGTAAATAAAAATCATTCCAAGATCCAGTGGAATGGACATAAATTGAAATAAGAAACAGCGTCGGTCTGAACGGTGACGGCAAAAAGTTCAATGTGATTTATAGTGCAAACTGCTGTATCGCAACTTATAAATAAGAATGGTATTTTATTTGTAAGAAATAATATGACAAGGTGTTGATAAACTTGAAAAAAAAAAAATCAAACGTGTGTTTACTAATTACGTATATATGGGTCTTTAACTGAATGATATTTGTTAGATATTTTACTGTTAGGAGGGAAGGAACAAACAACACGGGTTATTGTTTCACACTGTCTTTATTGGCGCTAGTCCCACAATAATGTTACATCTACATAATCTATACTAATATTATAAAGAGGAAAGGTTTGTATGTATGTATGGTTTTCACGCATAAACTACTGGACCGATTTTGATGAAATTTGGCATAGATAATCTTTAGACCTTGAGAAAGAAGATAGGCTACCTTTTATTGAGAAATATGTACCACGGGCGAAGCCGGGGCGGACCGCTAGTATTATGTTATTCATAACAATAGAAAAAATTGTAGAGCAATAATTGAAGTGGTCTTGCATTACACATTATGTTTTCTATCCTGAAAATCAAAAATAATTCAAATATCATTAAAAGAATGATGCTGCCTCGAAAAGTAGTAGTCTTTATTTATTTATTTATTTAAAAAGGATAGCCAACAATTGTTAACACTAATTATAGACATACAACGAAAATACAATTAAACATATCAAATGCAACAATTAATTATAGGCTAACACCACATGCTTTTAAAAAACGGTTATGATTTAAGAACAAAAAAAAAATAACTATCACAAAATAACATTTAAGAAATTATCAATAAAACATTTAAAAAATAATAATAATAATAATGTCAGTCATATTAAAATAAAATCGGCACACAAAATTACAATTTAAAAATATCAAATTAATGTATACATAAAAATTCATTTTTGTTATATCAATAATATCTATATAGAAATAAAGTTCGAAACACATAATATATATTTATCAGCAATGTAAACATTCATATTAAAATAACATAGGCATTCAAATTATATTATAAAAACCGACACAAAAATTCAATTTTAATAATATCTACTTACCTACACAAAAATATAGTTTGACAAACATAAAAAAAAATCTATTTATAGACAGCGTAAACAATTCATATTCATATTAAAAATTAAATTAAATCGTCATTCAATTAATTACAATATTAAATTAAAAAAAAATATCAATAACAACAATATAATAAAAAATACAATAAAATAAATAAAACAATTATTTTAGTACAATTCTTTTTCCTTGAAATATTTGAGAGAAGCATTATAGAACTTAACCACACTGTCTGCATTTATATCTATTAGATCACTGTATTCGTTTAGGGATTTAGATAATCTGCCGATGGGTGAATTTGCCCCAAGGACCGTTCTACGTAGCGGCGGACACAGCGCTACGTCGCTAGTCTTGCATCATCATCATACCTTATTTCTTCCCACTACAGAGAAACAAGCTAATTATTATAATATATTATCTTATCTATATATATGTATTTATTAAATATTATATTTATCGTCGCCTAGTACCCACAACACAAGCCTTAATTGAGCTTACTATGGGACTAGGTCGATTTGTGTAATAATGTCCTATAATATTTATTTATTTATTTATTTATTATTAGCTGTATTAATATTTTAAAGCCTTAAAAAATTCTCTCCCAATTTCCCAAACATGAGTTTGTATAATTTTAATTATGTTAATTCATTCGCACCTAATTACAAAACACGAGCTTTTTAATTGCTTACAGTATTCTTGTCACAAGCTAAGCTACTGTTTGCAAAGTTACCTAAACTTAGTTGTCCTAGACTTAAGTTAGCGTTAATTTCACTTGGAATCTTATAAACTTTTAATTATCGAGGTGAAAAAGGTCTTGAGTTAAATGTTTATTTTATAACTGTTAATAGTTTTAATAGACCGCCTCCTTGGTACAGTGGTTGGCGCTTGAGCGTATAACCGAGGGGTCCTGGGTTCGATTCCCGGTGGAGACGAAGAAAAAAAAAATGTCTCGGTCTGGCAGGACACAGAAGGCTGATCACCTACTTGTCCCTAAAGAAAATCGATCAGTGAAACAGATGTATGAATAAGTAATGTATCTGCCCCTTACCCCACTACGGGGACACGGGACTTCACAAAAATAGTTTTAATTAATGTTTTGTGTGACCTATTTAAGTGGGTAGGTATGAGATTGTATAATTCTGATGATAAATGGAAGTGAGATGATAATAATCAAATCATTAAAATGATTATCAAAGAAATATTGATAACAGTTTATACAAAAGAATATCGTGGACAGTCTAGTGAATCCCGTTTCATCATAAAATTTTGATATTCATCACAAATTGTATATGCAATGAAGAGCTCACTACATAATATTTTTAATTGACACCATTGTATTTTTTAACATAGTAAGTAGTTAATAGGGCTACCAAGTCGTAGTAGGTCATGGAGCTACTAAGTCGTAGTTAAACGTAGTAAAATATCTATTATTGTATTTTCTTGTGTACTTACTATTATATATATTTAGAAACTAGCGGTCCGCCCCGGCTTCGCCCGTGGTACATATTTCGCAATAAAAAGTGGCCTATGTCCTTTCTCTGGTATCAAAATATCTCTATACCAAATTTCATGCAAATTGGTTCAGTAGTTAAGGCGTGATTGAGTAACAGACAGACAGACAGAGTTACTTTCGCATTTATAATATTAGTATGGATGTGCTATTTATTAAATAGGTTTTAAGTTGGTGCCGAACATTAAGCACTTAGTATTAAGCCCGTGCACCGACATCAAACCTTTTTAATAAATAGCACATATAAATAATATGTAGTAAATAATAATGTCAAATCTTTTTTATTTCTTACTTTTCCGTTTTTGAAGTCGGTTGTTATTAACGCAGTTATTTTTATTAGTGAATATTAAGCATTCCGTGCGATTAAGTAGTTTTTTGTGAAAATTAAGCTCTCCGTGCGATTAGAGCTTTTTTGTGAAAATTTAGCTCTCCATGCGATTAGAGCTTTTTGTGAAAATTAAGCTCTCCGTGCGATTAGAGCTTTTTGTGAAAATTAAGCTCTCCATGCGTTTAGAGCTTTTTGTGAAAATTAAGCTCTCCGTGCGATTAGAGCTTTTTGTGAAAATTAAGCTCTCCGTGCGATGAGTTTTTTGTGAAAATTAAGCTCTCCGTGCGATTAGAGCTTTTTGTGAAAATTAAGCTCTCCATGCGATTAGAGCTTTTTGTGAAAATTAAGCTCTCCGTGCGATTAGAGCTTTTAGTGAAAATAAAGCTTTCCGTGCGATTAGAGCTTAATGAGAAAAATTAAGCTCTCCTTGCGATGAGAGTTTTTTGTGAAAATAAAGCTCCGTGCGATTAGAGCTTTTTGTGAAAATTAAGCTCTCCGTGCGATTAGAGCTTTTTGTGAAAATTAAGCTCTCCGTGCGATGAGTTTTTTGTGAAAATTAAGCTCTCCGTGCGATTAGAGCTTTTTGTGAAAATTAAGCTCTCCATGCGATTAGAGCTTTTTGTGAAAATTAAGCTCTCCATGCGATTAGAGCTTTTTGTGAAAATTAAGCTCTCCGTGCGATTAGAGCTTTTTGTGAAAATTAAGCTTTCCCTGCGATTAGAGCTTAGTGAGAAAAATTAAGCTCTCCTTGCGATGAGAGTTTTTTGTGAAAATAAAGCTCCGTGCGATTAGAGTTTTTTTGTGAAAATTAAGCTTTCCGTGCGAATAGAGCTTTTTGTGAAAATAAATCTCTCAATGGGATTAGAGCTCTTTGTGAAAATTAAGCTCTCCGTGCGATTAGAGCTTTTTGTGAAAATTAAGCTTTCCGTGCGATATGAGCTTTTTGTGAAAATTAAGCTCTCCATGCGATTAGAGCTTTTTGTGAAAATTAAGCTCTCCGTGCGATTAGAGCTTTTTGTGAAAATTAAGCTCCGTGCGATTAATGAAAATTAAGCTCTCCATGCGATTAGTTTTTAGTGAATATTAAGCTATCCGTGCGATTAGAGCTTTTTGTGAAAATTAAGCTCTCCATGCGATTAGAGCTTTTTGTGAAAATTAAGCTCTCCGTGCGATTAGAGCTTTTGGTGAAAATTAAGCTCCGTGCGATTAGAGCTTTTTGTGAAAATTAAGCTCTCCATGCGATTAGAGCTTTTTGTGAAAATTAAGCTCTCCATGCGATTAGAGCTTTTTGTGAAAATTAAGCTCTCCGTGCTCCGTTGGGGGGGAAGTCAGGGTACGGCCTTGGTGGGAATCGCTGAGTGAGCGCAGCATTACCCGTAAAATACCAAGTAAAGCCGCCTGCTGTACTCGTGGCGGAGTACCATAAAGCAACGCAGACCCTGGCCAGTCCGCGCCATCCACGTCCTCGTCGTCCCACTGGAAACTGCTGTAACCATTACGATCGCCACAATCGGGTTACAGATGAGCTGAGGATGCAGGGCAAAGGCGAACCATCTGCGCCTAAAAACAGATCGTAGCTCACAAGGAAGGATACCTGAATTAAACCAAGCCTGTCTATAGGCTGAAAGGTGGCAGCCCCACCAATAGGCTAGGATACAGTGGGTTAATCACTCGCTTATCTGAAACTTTACTGATTAAAGAAACTGAAACAGTGCAAAACCGGACAGATCAAATACCGACGACCCTAGGCATGAAAACCCGGACACGAATCGCCTGCTGGAATGTTAGAACCCTAAGCGACGATAGTCGCTTAGCCCAAGTTGAAAACGAAATGCTCAATTACAAGCTTCAAATCCTCGGCTTGAGCGAAGTAAGAAGGAACGGGTTTGGAGAACTGACAACCCCTCGTGGACTCACACTTCTGTACTCCGGAAAGGAAAATGAAGAAGGCCCCCGGGAGTTCGGAGTAGGTCTTCTCCTATCCGTTCCTGCAAAAAAGAGCCTTCTGGACTGGACACCTGTCACTGACCGCATAATTCTGGCCCGCTTCAACAGCAAAGTGAGAAAGATATCAGTTGTGCAGTGCTATGCTCCTACAAATATGGCGCCCGATGAAGACAAAGATCACTTCTACAGTTCGCTAGCACACACCATTAAGAAAATCCGCAAACAAGATATCGTCATCCTCATGGGAGACTTAAACGCTAAAGTTGGTATAAACAATGAAGGCTGTGAAAGACATATGGGAAAGTACGGTCTTGGAATGCGCAACGAGAATGGAGAACGCTTTTTGGAATTCTGCCAGAATAACGATCTAACAATCGGAGGGACATTATTTATTCATAGAGATCACCACAAATACACATGGAACTCACCCGATGGGGTCACTAAGAACCAGATTGACCATATAACCATCAGTTCTAAATGGCGTTCATCACTGCTAGACGTGCGAAGTCGCCGAGGTGCTGATATTGACAGTGACCATCACCTAGTAGTTGCGGAAGTGCGACTAAAAGTCGCTGTTGCTAGAAGTACACAGGCTGTTCGACTAGGCCGTCGATACGACAGCAACAAATTAGGAAACCCGGAAATGAGTGACAACTTTAAATTGGAACTCCGAAATTGCTTTTCGGGACTTGACCTTGATGTTGCTGATATAAACGACGAGTGGAACCGAATAAAATCAGCCTACATTGACACTAGTGCCTCTGTGCTTGGCCACAAAACGAAAAGACGTGAGGATTGGATGTCTCAAAAGACCTGGGACCTTATAAGTGCCCGGAAAGATCTTAATTTGCGAATTCTTAGTACAGACAACCCTGAAACACTTAATGAACTCAAGATACAGTACCGGCAAATTAGGAAACTCATATATCGCAGTACACGCATGGATAGACGAGCATGGGCAGACGGACTAGCAGACCAGGCACAACGTGCAGCTGCATCCGGTAACTTAAGAGAACTTTATAATTCCACAAAGGCTCTAGCTGGAGGCAAGCAGAAAAACTGCAAGAAGAACCCACTAAAGAGTAAAGACGGACACCTAATTATGACACCGGAAGGACAGCTCAAGCGCTGGCACGAATATTTCCAAGACATCTATGGTGCTTTGGTGGATACTGAGCCCTCCGCACCTTGCTCCCCAGATGCAGCATCACCGCCGTGCCACAGCATTGACATCGATATCGAGCCCCCTACTAAGGAAGAAATTGAAAAAGCTATCTGCTCCCTTAAAAATGGGAAAGCACCAGGTGCTGATCTAATTACCGCAGAAATGCTGAAAGCTGACTTGCATACTGCCGTAAATGTAATGACGCCGCTATTGAAGAAGATCTGGGAAACGGAGGAACTCCCTGACGACTGGAGAAGGGGCCTTCTTATTACAGTACCGAAGAAAGGTGATCGCAGTCAGTGTAGTAATTGGAGAGGCATCACTCTTCTATCGACACCCTCCAAAGTCTTATGTAGGATTATTCTGGATAGACTGCTCAAATCGGTTGACCCCCTTATCCGGAAGGAACAAGCTGGCTTCCGCCCTAACAAATCCTGTACCGACCAGATTAACACACTCCGTATAATTCTTGAACAAGCAGCCGAATGGCAGAGGGAAATATACCTAACCTTTGTTGACTTTGAAAAGGCTTTCGATACGGTAAGATGGAGTTCAATTTGGTCTCGGCTACGTGAAATCGGTGTCCCAGGGAAGATAATCTCTATGATTCAAGCGATCTATAAGAACTATTCGTGTCGAGTCACCCACCAAGGACTAGTGTCGAAGGATATAATGGTACATGCAGGCGTCCGACAAGGATGTCTCCTTTCGCCTCTTCTCTTTCTGTTTGTCCTTGATGGCATTATGCGAAGCGCTACAAACCCGCGTCGAGGTATAGAATGGGGACTATCAAATGTACTTGAGGACCTAGATTACGCTGACGATCTGTGCCTTCTCAGTCATACTAGAGCGAATATGCAAGCAAAGCTAGATGACTTACGTAAAGAAGCCGCAAAATCAGGTTTAAGGGTGAACACACAAAAGACCCAGGAGATGAGATGCGGGACAACAAGTTCTTCCCCGTTACTGATATCTACAGACACCGTTAAACGCGTTCACTCGTTTACTTACCTCGGAAGTGTAGTGTCGGAAAATGGAGGATCAGAGGAAGATGTCGCCACTAGGATTTCCAAGGCCCGAGGAACCTTTGCACAGCTCCGAAATATATGGCAATCACGGAAACTTACCCGCAAAATAAAACTAAAGATATTTCGATCCAATGTCAAGACCGTGTTGCTGTATGCCTGCGAGACGTGGAAGGTGACAAAGAACATCTCTTCGCAAATCCAGGTTTTCCTGAACCGCTGCCTTCGTCAAATCCTCGGTATCTACTGGCCCGAGACGATATCCAATGACCAGCTTTGGGTACGCTGTGGTGAGATCGCGATTGACCAGCAAATTAAACGCCGCAAGTGGAACTGGATTGGCCACACGCTCCGAAGGGAAACTGATCATATACCAAGGCAAGCCTTAGACTGGAACCCCCAAGGAAAGCGTAAGCGTGGTCGTCCTAAACAAACCTGGCGGCGGACAATCATAGACGAAGCCAAGAAAATCGGGAAAACCTGGAGCGAAATCAAAAGGGAAGCTCTCGATAGAAACGCCTGGCGGAGCACTGTGGATGCCCTCTGCCCCAGCTAGGGGACACAGGAACATAAGTCAAGTAAGTCAAGCTCTCCGTGCGATTAGAGCTTTTAGTGAAAATTAAGCTTTCCGTGCGATTAGAGCTTAATGAGAAAAATTAAGCTCTCCTTGCGATGAGAGTTTTTTGTGAAAATTTAGCTCTCCATGCGATTAGAGCTTTTTGTGAAAATTAAGCTCTCCGTGCGATTAGAGCTTTTTGTGAAAATTAAGCTCTCCATGCGTTTAGAGCTTTTTGTGAAAATTAAGCTCTCCGTGCGATTAGAGCTTTTTGTGAAAATTAAGCTCTCCGTGCGATGAGTTTTTTGTGAAAATTAAGCTCTCCGTGCGATTAGAGCTTTTTGTGAAAATTAAGCTCTCCATGCGATTAGAGCTTTTTGTGAAAATTAAGCTCTCCATGCGATTAGAGCTTTTTGTGAAAATTAAGCTCTCCATGCGATTAGAGCTTTTTGTGAAAATTAAGCTCTACGTGCGATTAGAGCTTTTAGTGAAAATTAAGCTTTCCGTGCGATTAGAGCTTAATGAGAAAAATTAAACTCTCCTTGCGATGAGAGTTTTTTGTGAAAATAAAGCTCCGTGCGATTAGAGCTTTTTGTGAAAATTAAGCTCTCCGTGCGATTAGAGCTTTTTGTGAAAATTAAGCTCTCCGTGCGATGAGGTTTTTGTGAAAATTAAGCTCTCCGTGCGATTAGAGCTTTTTGTGAAAATTAAGCTCTCCATGCGATTAGAGCTTTTTGTGAAAATTAAGCTCTCCATGCGATTAGAGCTTTTTGTGAAAAAGCTCTCCGTGCGATTAGAGCTTTTTGTGAAAATTAAGCTTTCCCTGCGATTAGAGCTTAGTGAGAAAAATTAAGCTCTCCTTGCGATGAGAGTTTTTTGTGAAAATAAAGCTCCGTGCGATTAGAGTTTTTTTGTGAAAATTAAGCTTTCCGTGCGAATAGAGCTTTTTGTGAAAATAAATCTCTCAATGGGATTAGAGCTCTTTGTGAAAATTAAGCTCTCCGTGCGATTAGAGCTTTTTGTGAAAATTAAGCTTTCCGTGCGATATGAGCTTTTTGTGAAAATTAAGCTCTCCATGCGATTAGAGCTTTTTGTGAAAATTAAGCTCTCCGTGCGATTAGAGCTTTTTGTGAAAATTAAGCTCCGTGCGATTAGAGCCTTTAATGAAAATTAAGCTCTCCATGCGATTAGTTTTAGTGAATATTAAGCTATCCGTGCGATTAGAGCTTTTTATGAAAATTAAGCTCTCCGTGTGATTAGAGCTTCTTGTGAAAATTAAGCTTTCCGTATGATTAGAGCTTTTTGTGAAAATTAATCTCTCCATGCGATTAGAGCTTTTTTGTGAAAATTAATCTTTCCGTGCGAATAGAGCTTTTTGTGAATATAAAGCTTTCCGTGCGATTAGAGCTTTTTATGAAAATTAAGCTCTCCATGCGATTAGAGCTTTTTTGTGAAAATTAAGCTCTCCGTGCGATTAGAGCTTTTTGTGAAAATTAAGCTTTCCGTGCGATTAGAGCTTTTTGCGAAAATTAAGCTCTCCGTGCGATTAGAGCTTTTTGTGAAAATTAAGCTTTCCGTGCGATTAAAGCTTTTTGTGAAAATTAAGCTCTCCGTGCAATGAGAGATTTTTGTGAAAATTAAGCTCTCCGTGCGATTAGAGCTTTTTTGTGAAAATTTAGCTTTCCGTGCGATTAGAGCCTTTAATGAAAATTAAGCTCTCCATGCGATTTTATGCGGTTATCAATTCGGCCGGTATATATTTTTTTATGTATGTACACCGATTACTCCGAGGTTTCTGAACCGATTTACGTGATTCTTTTTTTGTTCGATGCGGGATGGTGTCGAATTGGTCCTATAATTTTTTTTTTCGGATAGGCCCAGTAGTTTTTATTTTATGAGCATTTTTGTCTTTACTCGATGACTAAGTTGATATGTAGCAAGTAACTTTGATTCACTTCTCGGTAACCGATTGAGCTGAAATTTTGAATACGTATGTAAATTTGATAGCGATAAAACATTATCATGACATGAAGCTGATTTGATGATGGAATCGGAAGGTGGTCATAGTAACTCAGTAATATATTGACTCAACTTTATCGAGTTTGGGCTCGTTTGATTCGTGTTGAAAAATACACTAAAAAGTATTAAATAAAAATAACTGCGTTAAAAACAACCGACTTCAAAAACGGAAAAGTAAGAAATAAAAAAGATTTGATATTATTAACTACTACATAATATTATTGTACATATTTCGCAATAAAAAGTGGCCTATGTCCTTTCTCGGGTATCAAAATATCTCTATACCAAATTTCATGCAAATTGGTTCAGTAGTTAAGGCGTGATTGAGTAACAGACAGACAGACAGAGTTACTTTCGCATTTATAATATTAGTATGGATTAAAGAATGATCGTCAAAACGTCGCGGTCGGGATAATAGTATGATGAATAAATTGCGTTAAAATTCCTTTAAAATATTTTATTTCTAGGACCTATCATTTTTACTAACAAATGCAATTCTACATTTCTTACAGATCCACCAATCCCTCAAATATCTTTAATAGAGCCGCGCGACAGCCGCCAACTGCGTGAGGACCAAGATGCCGTCCTGCTGTGTTCCGCTGATGCGTCCCCACCAGCGTATAACTTCTCATTTTATAAGGGCTTCGAGGTAAGGAAACAATTGAAGATAAGGCAGGTCCACTTAGAGTAAGCTAATCGAACGAGGAGACGTCCACACTGACTTCTTAAAATAAACTTATTCATTTTAATCTAAATGGCTAGCAGTGAAGTTACCTATAGATGATATAGATTAAGTCAAAAAAACGGGTCTATAAAAAAATTGAAATTAAAAAGTGAAATATGTGTATCAAATACATTTTTTATTCAGCGCATAAATTATTAAAAAATCCTTTCAAATGTTCACACAAAAAGCTAGAATATTTGAATCACTGTGTTGATTACATCTGACTACATTAATTATTTTGCACAAAAACATGTTTCGCTACTGCAAAAAAGCAAGCATAGAAAAATAAAAAACTTGTATATTCTTAATGAATAATTCAACATTATAATTAACGTTAGTTCGCTTGTTATCAGTGAACATATTTAGTTTTTCACAACTTCTTAATGAGATACGATAACAAGTTTCAGTAAGGTTATGTTTGAGCCTAAACAAACTTGATTATTCCTTCCCATGTCGTAATTAATTATAATGAAGGTATTAGCTAATAATCCTGTATCGGTAACATTAGTTTCATGTTTCATGATAATGTAATATCGCGATTTTGCCTTTAGCGTTCTAAATACATACTTAATAAACATTCATTTATTAGTTTTTAATTTATTATAATATGTGTATAAGTTTTATTAGAACTTTTGTTTTAATCTAGACATTAAACTGATAAGAGCTATTAGAAAAATTAACATTATTTACTATTGGATTTCAAACATATTTTGAGTTTCTACGGCAAACGGCTACTTTAATTATTAATTTGTCAATATGATTATCATTTTATAAAAATCCATGAAAAAAAAATTGGTTGTCTGTATAGTCGGTTTACTGACGATAGTTTAACGTGACAACGTCCGATTGTGTTTCTTTGTCGCTCGTTCCGCGCTCTCGCTTGCACTTCAAGCCTTACTTGGAACGCCTCAGAGCGAGGTAACGCCGCATGAGTCATGTTTTTTCGTGCGTGCAGCCGGCTCTATCGAATTATAAGACGTTGTCACGTCCAAAAAAAAAACGTGTGGCACTCGAGGACTGCCGCGGTTAAGCTATTGCATAGCATCTCACCGCTGTGCCGGTTGGAGTAGGGGGTGTTAGGTTTTTTCGTTACGGAATTTTTACATTGGGTCGCCACGCTCAAAGTCTGAATTAAAGCTATGCAATAGCTTAAAAACGGAGCTTGCATAAACAGGTACTCTATCAATGTAAATGTACTTCCATGATGGCGTCTCAATTTAAAGTACGTTATAACATTTTAACTATCCATTACAAAATAAGCATTATAAATTCAGAAGAGACTCTAGCGAGGTGTTTATACAGTCGTATTACAGCACACTTTCAAGCACAGTCCTTACAATAATAAAATTTTAAAGCCTCGAAATCAAGAGCGTAGTGAAGTCGTTCACGCAAATTGAAAGTTAAGTCTACAAGTAACTCGTGGCGTGACGACATGTGACCGAGTAATTAGTATTAAATTAATTCAACATGAAAATTCAATTTATTATGCCGTAAAAGTAATAACTTTATAATAACGCTCCATTTACTGCGCGCTGTGAAATTAGTTTTTCGACGATCAAACGGTTTCATTTATTATAGCTTATGTGGAGTATGTTATGTAAATCATTATGTCTGAGTGACTTTATCCGCAAAGGTTGTTGGGTCAGGGACCAGGGTACATGACAAATAAATAGGATATTTTATTGTATACCGACTTGTACTTGACCCGTATTTTTTGAATTACTGAGGCAAGGAGGCTTTGCTTTTGACTATGTGACATAATTCGATGAACAAATTAGTATTGAAGATATTTTAATATGCATTGCGAGGATAAATGCGAGGATTATATTAGTTTTATACACTCGCCACAAAAATTAACATGAGCTTTTACCAAACTGCAGCCGAAATATTTTTTACCCTTTTTCAAGCATAATATACGAAATATTATTTTATTTTTAATCCTGGTCTATGCTTACTCAGGTAAGATATTCAAAATACGTATATATTATATTAAAACCCAAAAAAATCAACAGGATCACTTAGTACGAGACGATCCTATCGGAGGTATATCCATAGAGGGCCAGAAGCTGTTCCTCCACAACCTGAGGAGGCATCACTCCGCGAGATACAGGTGTAGGGCGTGGAACTCGGAGGGCAGTGGACTCAGTGAACCGATGAATTTAAATGTGTTGTGTGAGTATGAAATGTTTTATACGCTTATATTAAGTACGTAGGCCTATGTGTTAATTTCATTTATTTAAAGCGTGTTTTTAGGGTTTCTTAACTTTATTAATTACATTTATTTCAAACGCTTTATTGTACAATCCCATGATATAAAACACGAAAAACAAAAGCAAAAGAGGCTTATAAAATTGATTTGTTACTTTTGACTTGTGATTTAGAAAATACGTATTTGAAATGTAAAATTAATGTTTTCATGAATTAATTTGTCTATTGATTTTAGCGTATGTGTTAATCAAAGTTACCATGTGTATCGAATTTTTTAAAATCAGTTCTGCAGTTTTTGCGTGAAGGAGTAATAAACAATCAACTTTTCGCATTTATACTATTAGTAGTTGATTCTAATATTATAAATGCGAAATATACTTCTACTTATCTCGTCAAACAGCTCGACCAGAATGTTCAGCAGGCAGTGTGGTCCAGCACATCGCGGGTGCCCCCGGGGGGGAGGTCCGTGCGCGATGTTCCGTGAGTGCCCCCTCCGCTAGGGACGCGGGGCCCTTGAAGTTCTATTGGACTTATAATGGGACCAAGGATGTTCTGCCTGTAAGTATAAAATGGTCATTTGGTGAGGTATAGTAGGATAGTTACTATACCATCCTCACCATACTTCACTATAGTTGCTGAGTGTTATTTGTCTTTTGGTGGGGTATGTGATAGTGTGGATGAAGAAAAAAATTTAATGGTAAACTTGCTAAATGATAGAATGTTTGTTATTAACTAAAATTTGTAACTTTACAAATTTTAGGTTGGAATTAGTTATTTTTTGGATGATATTTCTCGAACAGTTACGATCAATTTTAGAAATTATTTAACCATTAGGTAGTCATTATCGAGTTATTTAGCTATATTTTTATTAGTGGTCAATACAGTTGAAACCGGGACAAGACGTCAGTTTTATTTAAAATACTATACGATATGATTAAAAAGAGCAACTATGGAGTTTCTTGCCGATTCTTCTCCGTAGATACTGCTTTCCGAATCGATGGTAAATGTTAAAAATATGTACCTAATGACGTTTCAAAAGTGCTTCTAGAAGAAGTCTAATTGAATAAATAAAAGTTTGAGTTTGAGTTTGAGTTTGAAAAATAGTAAACAAAGTAATGAGACATCTGATTACAGATAAAATTTCGAGTGTTTGCTATTACTGCAAAAACTTCAAAAGTAAAGATTTAATATTCAACATTCGATATTTATTCATTCCATCCAATTACCCTAAATATCAAATAAATTCAAGAGCCAACACTTATTCAGTAAAATCTAGACATTTTTATGCCAAAAAAGCTTAGCAAAGGATCGAATTAAATCTAAATTAAAGAAACATCCACTTAGAAGTATGTATTAGTACAACTGACTCTGTATGAGTATTGCATAATGTATAAAAAATAATAGGTAGGTTATTACGTAAATGAAATATGCAAAAAAACCTCGTAGCTAAAATATGATGATGATGATATAGCGCCCGGCAAACTTCTTGGCAAAAAAGTAGCATGGTGGGGGAAGTTTGCGCATCAAGTTTTAGTACATTTTTATATGCGCAAGCTTCCCCTACTACGTTAAAAAGTGACCAAGTTACGTGCCGACAACTATACTAATAATTTTAAATATTAAGACGTGCATATTAAAACAACCCATAAAATATGACCATAGATACCAGTATCCAACGTAACAACAATGGGATCAAGCAGCACAGTTATCCACGGTCTGCCAACTATTGATGATGAAGAGGATCTGGGCTGGCTCGCGTGTTGGGCCAGAAACGACATCGGGAACCAACGGGAACCGTGCTTGTTTAGGATTATGCCTGCTGGTATGTATTTTACGATAATAAAAAAGGTACAAATACAAATGCGTAAAAAATGTGTAATGGTATTTATTATAGAGAGAATTGTAAATAAATATCGTAAAAAATATATATTTTAAGCTAGGAAAAAATTAATAGTCGACCACTTTCTCATCAGTTGTTACAGATAAGTAACTATTTACTTATTGCCTACAAATTAAAATGTGATATTATTTTTTTTCCTTCTTTTCACACACAAAATCTGATCACTAATCTGATCCGGGTGAAACTACGCAGAGGTAAATTAGTAAACTATAATCTAGAATTTCGATATTAATACTCTATTTAATCAAGAGTGTATGTTACAACTCCTTCAATTTCTGATAAATTCATGCTATACAAGATTTCTGCGAATAGACTCATGTGGTAGAAAATGTATTATCTCATGATAACAATAGTTCAAAGATTCTGAGAGCTTGGTTTTGGTTCTCGCTATTGTATAGATACCAGGAAGAAAATATTATGTTTCATGAAGATAAATCTAGAGTTTAAAGCGTAAATAGTGCAAATGATACAGTTCTCGATCTTGCGTTTCGCTTTCCTATGAAATACTTGAAAATGTTATTTTTCCTAGATCAGTTAATAATACAGTTTGACATAATATGCCATAAGCTCTCAATTATGTACTTTAAAGAAGTTAGTTTCTTTTAGATGGCTTAATTGGATACAAAACATGCGCAACGGTCCTGTATTTCTACATAAACTTTATTCACCAGTTCCATCAATACAATATTAATCTTCATATTAATGTATCATCGGTTGAGATACTTTACCAACGTCTCCATAGTTCGAAGAAGGACGGAGCGTCCCTATAAACCGAAAGAGTTGAAGAAATTCGATTGCTTAAGTCGGATTATAAGTAGTGTTTATGTTCTAAAGATTCCCTCCCACCTTTGATCGAATATTTTTCTTAAAAACTTTCTGTATTCACCATTTTTTCTACTATAAGCTGTATAAATATAACCAGGTTACCCTGAACCGCCCAGTAAGTGTGAAGTAGACGGCAGCTTCATCCGTTGTGAAGCCGGCCATGATGGAGGCCTTCCGCAGTGGTTCGTGATGGAAGCGCTTGGAGTGAAGCCGTACGAACATGTGAGGAATGAGATCGATTCCACCATGAATGATCAGGTGGGCAGGAATTGTGTTTTAAGCATTGTAGGGTCATTGCTGAATGTGTTCTGTGTCCAATATTAGAAAAATATTGTGCGTTGAGTATAATATTTCTAGTCTCTTAAAAGTTTAAGTTTATTTTTTAATTAATTTTGCAGGTTTTTAATTAATTTCAGAACACAACATTTTTTAGTTAGGAACTGGATGCTGGATAACTGGCTTTATGGAATATCCAGTAACTAATTATAATTTTCTTAATACTAAAATTATTTAACAAAACCATCATTTTTAGTTTTTTTTTTACATCTCTATTCAGACGTTTTCCATATAGTCGTAACATAAAATTATACTAGAGTAATTGTAAGTTTGGCATTAAGTATTCTTATACGCTATGTGACTCTATCTTTCTTTCTTTTATAACTTTAACAAAATTATTATTTATTTATTTTAACTTTAGATCATTATTCTAGGGCATATCCGGCCGTGGTCTAACCGAAACAGTGTACAAAACAAGCAACGACGCGTCCCCGCAGTTCGCTTTAGACGCTCTATCGCCGGGACGATACACATTCCTCATTTATGCGGAGAACCCAAGAGGAAGGTCACTACGACCCGCGGCTTTACATGGCGTGCCTGTTAGGACTGTGGATGATTTGGATAGACCTGGTTGGTACCTGATCTATACAGGGTGTCCCACTGTTGGTATACTAAGCTCAAAGTAGGTTATAGTTTTGCATACGCTGAGTTCGTAAAAATACTTTTAAAATTCCAGGCGCAATTTTTTTCAAATAGATGAATTCTTAAAACTCTATGTGTACAGTGTACACCCATAACAAGCAACCGCCCCAACTTTGCCACCAGCACGTGAGCTATCGTTTAAGATTGTGTTTTCATAGACAAAAGATTTTCAGAAAAAATTTAGCAAAAAATTTCTGACGTAATTTTGTTGTTTAAGTATTTTTTACGTGATCAGTGTATGCAAAACTACAAGTCCCTTCGCGCTTAGTATACCAATAGTGGGACACCCTGTATAGTGGTTGTGTATAATATAAATAAAAAAATATATCTTGGATATATGTATACTGAAATTTAATTGGATAAATGATGTACCTTATCGACGAATTAGATAAATTTTGGATTTAGTATTAAGGTGCTAATATCTACAAAATAATGTTATAGTCAATGAAATTGTGTTTTATTTAAAAATATAAGAAATCTATATTTCGTAATAAATAAAATAATATACGTCTTGTGCTTGTGTATTGTGTAACTTTATTTTATAATGATTTTGGATGCGACAAAAATCTATAAGAATATTAAATGGTAAAAACTCTTACTTGTTATTTACTAATTTATTTAGGTATATTACAATATGTATTTCACACTAAATTAGATTCGCTGCAAACCATGACACTTGCCCCACCGCAAGCGCCCATAGCTCCTCAAGACAACGGCGTGGCTTTACTCGTCGGAGCAGCTTTGTCATTAGTTCTACTGACCATCTTAACGACCATTTGCGTGACCATGGTCGTCATGTGCAAGAAGAAAACACGACCGAGACGAGATACTGAATCGAAGTAAGTTGTTTAAATTATTTTATTTTGATGTTATTGTATAATGAAATGATTAATTTTTCACAATTAATTATTGTGATATTCTTTGTTTTCGTTAATTAACGTGTTTATGAATTAACTTAGAAAAGGCCGTGGTCGGTCGCGGGTTGCACGTGTTCTCCGCGCACTGTCTGTTTCGATAACTATACAGGGTGTAATCGTTAAGTGTGCACAGGCGATTATTCCGTAACTATTGCAGGTATCGAAAAACGTTAAACTGTTATCGAAAGTACTTTAACCTAATGAGTAAAATGGAAATAACGACACGTGCACACTTAACGATTACTCCTTGCGGCACGTAAGTTTAGTGCTCACCTTGAAGTGGAGGTGATCTATTTGAACGAAATAAAGGCGAACTTATGCCACCGCTAGACTTATAGTACGCGTCACGTCAAAAGAACGCTGGTAAAAAGTGATGGGGTGTGTTTGCGCATGGATCGAGTTTTGCACGAAAGTTATGTGCCGATTATTTTATTTTTGAACTAGGCTCGCGAATCGTAGCTTCAAAACTACCTATTTGTTATTCTTATACCACCTCATAACACCAAATAGACCGATAAATCGCCAATGCGCAGCTTAAGACCTAATTCACACGAGAGTTAAAAAAGCGTTGCGTTAAAACCCGGCGTTGGCGCTTTTTAAACGTTCTCTCTGTGGTTGTTCATACTAACGCTTTAAAATCACTCATGTCTCGTCTCTGGCTTCAGTAAGACGTGGAAATGGTTTCTGCTAAATTAATGGCACTAGCGATTTGTGTTATTAAAAGACGAAAAAGAAAACAAAAGGCATTCTGGGTACATCCTCTGAATGAACAGAGATACTTAAAAGGGCAGTTTGTGACACTGTACGAAGAGTTAAGGCAATACCCCGGAATTTTTTTTAATTATTTTCAAATGTCTATAACGATTTTGAATACAGGAACGGACGAGACTCCACATCTATAATTAATAGTTCGGGATCAACAATCCACGACATCGTATCGATTTTCTGATGATTATAAGCACAACAAACACGTGCGACCGCTGAGCGAGCGTGCGGCATACTGAACGCAGCGCCGGCGCTTTTTTAGCGCTCGTCTGAATAATAGTAAGAAGTTTCCTATGGTCTATTTTATTTAACGGCCAACGCCGAGCGTTGAAAATACAACACTGCGCGATAAAAAAGCGTCGCGCTATAAAAGCGCTGACGTGTGAACATATATTTGGGAATGCATTTGTTCTATTCGGACGCTTTTTTAACGGACGTTAAAAAAGCTCTCGTGTGAATTAGGTCTAACGGTCAGCGTTCTTTTTACTTGACACGACTTGTACGTGCCGCGACTTTTACACCCTGTATGTCGTCCACTCAGCGCGACTACCCGCAACGTCGGCGTGTCGATGTACAGCGGCGTGCCGGCCAGTCGTGCGCCGGCCGTGCTGGTGCGCGGTCGCGGCTCGCGCGTGCTCGCGGCGCGCTGGTCCGCCGTGCTGGACGACACGCCGCTCGCTGTGCTGGCGCTGGACAGCCGATCTCATGGTATGCTATATTATTTAAATAGTATTTAAGTTATTTACAATTATATATTGAGCATTTTTTGTGATTTCTTATAGTATTTTTAACGTTTACGTCATTGTTTACGTAGGTATAGATTTTTATTTGTGTCAATTCTTAGGCTTAGTATTTGCCACGTAATACAATACAATTCGCCGTCATAGCACGGCGTCAGG
This sequence comes from Colias eurytheme, assembly GCF_061535395.1. Lineage (NCBI taxonomy): Eukaryota > Metazoa > Arthropoda > Insecta > Lepidoptera > Pieridae > Colias > Colias eurytheme. The sequence continues at coordinate 987,005 of NC_142997.1, read as the reverse complement.
TTAGCGATATTATGACTCGTGCTAATTTCACGTTATATAATATGTTTATTATATGAGTTTATTTTTGTTATTTTAATCTGTTATTTTTGTGTTGTTACCACTCTTTCTGACATTGTTATTAGTAATTTACTGTTCTGTGTTAGTAATATTTTCTGAACCAAAGACAGCAGAATTAATAATTTCAAAGAAACGATTGCAATTGAATACGATGTATTTATTTTATTTATTTTTTGTTTGATATTTATAATGTATTTTTTACAGCAGACACAGATAGCCACAGCGACGGTGACATTCACGAAACTGAATTTATAAGACACGGAAATATGGAAACGCAAACTGATTCTTAGATAAATGAAGTGACTCAAAGAATTTGTACATTCTAGATCCTTCTGCTTATAGATATTTAAGCGGATATGATCTTGATTATGAACAAGAAGGACCATTTAACTTATATTATGGGTGTTTTTAGAGAAGTGATCATTTTGTCCTCCACAAGAGATTATTGTAATAAAACACATACTTATAGATAATAATATGAATTGTCACATATAGGTACTTATTTAAAGAAATATTGCAATTTTGTGATTTATAATTATTTGCGGTTGCTACATGTGAATGTAAATATTGAATATTGTTTCTTTCAAGTATATAAATAATGCAGTAGTCTATTATCTACAGAAGGACATTATGTGAAAATGATTATGCGTATTTATTTTTTATTAAACTCCAGGAATTTATTTAGACATATAAACTTAATAACTGTAGAGATTCATCATCGTTTTTTCGAAGTGAAACTTCTTTATCGGGGTTGGAAAAAAATTAAGTATAACATTTTTTCGTTACGCGTGACATTTTTCCGTTACGCGCCATCTTTTTCTTATCCCTACCACGCGTGATTCGACGTATTTCTGTAAAGTTGCATATAGTCAATTATTTTTTGAAAAATAAGGTCATAAAGAAGATTCACTTCTTGTTCTTACGTTTGTACACTAGTACACGCACACATTTTTTCGTAGTTAAAATGACTACATGATTCATTGTATGATGGAACTTTCAGTTCAAACTTCAAATAACGAAATGTTTCCTTACCATACCAAGAATTTAGTAACATGAATATATAAATGTTGTACATAAGTGTCCTCGATAGCGTATTCCCATAATTTTTGGAGTTAGTGATGTGCATGCATGCAGTATTATTAGAGTGATAATGTTTAGTTTCGTATTTAGTTTTGTATATATACCAAAGATTACCAGCTTATACAGCGATTACATTTCTATAATACGGGTATTGATTTCCATTACTAGAATAAGGGACTGTTTAATCTCACCGATATTGTATTGTGCAGTTTTTAATTTATTGTGAGTATATGCAGCTATAGATTGAACCTTTGTTTTATTTAACTGGGTTGTTTTCGAATGCTGTTCGCGGCATGAATATGTATGTTTGAAATGATTTAGTTTGAATTAATTGTGGAGTCCGCTATTACATGTAAAATTGCTGGGATTCGGCTTTTATAATGCCAAAGTTATTGCTAAATTCATAAATAGATTACTGATTACATTTTTTGTAATATTGTTTAGACAAATTGTTACGATTAGGTATATACTTTTATAAGCCACTTTTAAGATGATTTTATACCTAAGTTATACCGCAATTAGACAAATGAATAAATCTAGGTGAAGATCTGATATCTGGTGAATCTAGATAACAAATGAAATAATAAACTGTCATTTATATACAATAACTTATTTATTTACCAGAAATGAAATCTGTAATTTGTATTGCATTTAAGCAATCGGATGTATACGTTTTAGTATTACATTACACCAAATATGTAGAAATAAATAAATGTTTATATTTTACTTACTCTGCCTTTTATTTTCCTTTTTATGCCCTTATTTAGTAACTTGTACTAAATATTTTTCTTTTAAAACAACAGAAATAGCTATATTGGTAGGTTGAATTCGAACCCACGCTTTCAATCACAAAGAAAAGACATACAAGACATTTAAACCAAACGCATTTCATAAGAAAGGGAAGAATAAACCCCTTTGTATTAAGGATTTTTATTACAAAATTAGAAATCTCTGTACCGCCATTTCAAAAGTCGCTTGTGACAATGTAAAATAAAAATGTAAACTTGAGAGCTCCACAACCGCCTTAAGACCCGTATAAAGTTTAGTTCACACTTATTTGTTCTTTCCACTTTGTCTATTGACTTTGTTGGAAAGAAACGTCAGAGATTGGTTTTAACTTTTTTCTTGTGTTTTCTTCGGAAATATCTATTTGCTTACAAAAACTAAACTAGACCTTTGAAATGGTAATCGCCGCCCTTGGGTTATTTTTTGCTAAACTATATTCAAAATGGATCTTCCTCGAATTTTTAGAAAACGTTTTCTTCTTCTTCACGAAAAGCTACAAAATTTACAAGACTTGGATAGAAAAGAATCCTATAGATATTTCTATCCGAATAAAATTATGAATTCTGTTTAGAATTATGAATGAAATTTTATTTTATAGAGTCCAATATAGAGCCCCCAGTACGTGGATCAAAATTATTTTTGATACAATTTATATTATATCTTCGCTATTTATGAAACGTTGTTTTTATAAACTTAGGTATATAAAAGTTAAAACGATATTTAACTGTTATTCACATATCAGATTTCTTAGTATGAAATATAGTGTGGAAATTTTGGAAAAAAAAGATGGATGAGGTTGAAAATCATAGATGAGATAAACATGATAATATTAAGTTCAGGAATACAAATAATTTTAATTCCAAATCTATATTAAAAACAGTTTTTTATGTCATACGAAGCTGGTTCACTCGGGTCTTTATCTCCTAAATTCAACACTCCTCGCCATTCCGTTGCACCTGTTAAATGTTTATTAACACCAATATGAATAAATTATACAACCATTAACCTGAAGTTTATCACTAGACTATGATATTAAGGACCGCTTCCTTGGTACAGTGGTTGACACGTGAGCGTAGCACCGAGGGGTCCTGGGTTCGATTCCCGGTGGAGACGAAGAAAAAAAAATGTCTCGGTCTGGCGGGACACAGAAGGCTGATCACCTACTTGTCCTTAAAGATAATCGATCAGTGAAACAGATGTATAATGCATCTGCCCCTTACCCCACTAGGGGACATGGGACTTCACTTTTAATGATATTAAGAATTCTCATGTTCCTATCATAAAAGTCCCCAATTCTGTAATTTAGCATATTTTACGTTGAGCTATTTTACAATATTTTTACAGCGTACATTACAATTTGGCACCAGCAAGCCATAACAATTGCGTGGAATTTATTGAGCCATTACAATAATTCCCGATGGGTTAAAAGTAAACACTATTAAAGATAATCTCTTTCGGAAAAGAACTTTAGTGCAGTTGTAATGCGAATAAAGTGTGTGATGTATCTATCAAATAGGTTCCTAACATTGAATTAAATAAGAATTTTGAAATGAATGTTTGAAATTCAAATACAAAGGTAAGTTTTTGATAAGGTAAACATTAATTATTTCATTTATGGAAATTTAGTATCAAGGCATATTTTAAACTTACAATACAACTGATTGAAAATAATAATGGACTATCAGAATGCCTCTAACATTTATTACACGAATTTCAGTGACAAAACAAGAAGAAAATAGTACCTATGTTAATTTATAAGTTAGTAGCGTAGCGCTGTAGGTTTAGATACATAGGTTTAGATACTATCAAAGATTAAAATAAAGCCATAATTATTAAAGTGAAACTTTTATTACATCGTCTCAAACTTTTTGGTCTGTGTAGCGCATGTCGCGTGTATCGCATGTCGGCTGCCGAGTAGGTATACCTACTCGGCAGCCGACCGTCACGCGACATGCGCTACACAAAGCAGTGTTCGGAACCGTTCGAACAGTTTCACTTTTACCGTGGTTTCATAAAACCACACATTTTTTTATTAGTAGGTAGGTATATACCTACCCTTGTATAGAACTTCGTCGAAATGATTTATACAAAATCTAATACAGTTACGCAGTTTTAAGTACATCGCAAGCGTTGGAGCGAACAATGTTAAGTATCTCTTGAAGTATCTACATATAATGTTTTTGCTAAAATAATATTATAATGAGCAGACAGCCCACTGCGTATTAAAATTTAGATAATAATATGGTGTTAACAATAGGCGTAGGTTTATAACACATCTCTTAACGAGTTAAGATGATTTCTGATTTAATTAGTTTTCAGTTAACATCTTACTCACAAAAGAAGTATTTCTTGACTACAGCAGTCCTTATTGGGTCTGTCTGTTACGTATTTATCTTTAAAACTACGCAACAGATTTAGATGCAGCTTTTTTAATGGAGTGATATAAGAGGTAGATTTTAGTATATAATTTATCAGGTTTTAGACAAAGCAGGCGAAGTCACGGGCGGAAAATTAGTAATTAATGAGAGAGCTAATGTAGACCTTTTGTAGACCTAATGTAGACCACCTTTTAGAATACACATTAGCCTGCAAGACTAATTTCATGTTGAACTAAATTTCTTATTTTCAAAAGATAAAGACGTAAATAAATAAGTAAAGCAGATATTATATTGTACGTGAAAGTTCAATAAATGTGTTGACAATTTAAAATATTCTGTTAACATCAATTGTCCGTATTTAAGCAAAAAGGAACCACCCAGCAAAAACGCACTTCTGAGATATCAAAGGATTTACAAAAACATTTGCAGCTCTGTTAGATGAAGTAAAATTAAAATTTATTTTATTTAAATTCATTGATAAATTACTTATTTAAGTATGTGTATATAAATTTGCTCTGAATATTCTTAAACTTTCTAGATAATTAAGAAAATGTGCATGTGGTTCCTTTTAACATTTATCAATTGATAGGTTTTCTCTTATACAAAAAGGAACCACATCCCAGGGATTTAATGATATAAATGAAACTATGTATTTATAATATCGTAATTAAAGCTTTAATTAATAAAATACATAAAATAATACTTATATAGGACGTTTATTCGACGTTATCATCAAATTGGATTTCGAAATCCACCGTGTCTATAGTCCATCTATGTGGTCTTCTATTGCATCATCACTAATGAGACCGTTATAAAAACTGTGCATCTTGTGGAATGAGATGTAATATGGATTGAATATCACTAGAAGGCGAAGAAAGCTTCTCCAGAGGCAGCGACGTATAAGGTTCTTCGTTATCTTCTGTAATAAAAAGAAAAAAGCTTTAAATCAAAATAATAAAGCCGCGTGGCTTTTATACGTAGGTAGGTATATGGCGACAGCAAAATATTATTAGTTCTTATAAAGCCGTGTCCCTACTAGACGACTAAGTATGTTGTATGTACATGCGCCATGTACAAAAAACTGGCTAAGTGCGAGTCGGACTCGCGCAACGAAGAGTTCCGTACCATTATCTATAAAAACGCCAAAAAAATCACGGCTTATTGTATGGGAGCTTCTTAAATATTTATTAAGCTATTGCATAGCTTCTATCGCGGGCCTTGAGCGCGGGGACCGAATCGAGAAATTCCGTTACGAAAAAACCTCACTCCGACGGGCTCGGAGGTGTGGCTTGAAGGCATGCTATGCAATAACTTTACCGCGGCCCTCCCCGAGTGCCACACGTCTTTTTTTATTCTGTTTTTTAGTATTTGTTGTTACAGCGGCATCAGAAATACATCTAAACGTATTTTACCAAAATAGTAGGTAGGTACCTAGATCATCGACAGTTATTTTTAAAACAGGGTTTAGACTTTAGTAGTTTCATCTCACAATGACAGATGAATCGTAACAAAATGACTCTTAATTCGACTCGCCTTCGTGAACAACGACATTGTCGTTAAAATACGTAAATCCACAGAGGATTCCTCTTGTTCTTACTTAATGAACTATCTTCTTAAAATCACACCACAATCGGGAATGAATCAAAAGTGGATAAAGCGTACCTGCATCTCAGATTCAATAAGTACTTAAATGCATTAAATAAAACTACTTACCCGTTGTATCTTCATTATTATCTTCGGTGTTCGTCTCCAATGCTTTTCTTACCCATTGCTTGCTTATTTATTTATTACTAAACATTTTCACATTTAATTTTAAAGGTTATTAACAAAAACAATAGAACTTACTTCGCGGAGGAAAAAAACACCGTCGCGTATTCGAACTACTTCGCTGAATGTCACCTATATTGACAGATTAGACGTTTTACTTAAAAAATCGGAGTTTTGCACTTAAGTAATGAAATACGTTGTTTAAAGACGAGAAGCATTGTAACAAGTCAAGGCATTTGGTTCCATATAGCGATGATGGTTTTCAGAATGTTTTACAATATTTATTTATGCATAATAGAACCGAATGCTTGTGGTTTTATTTTGCAATAAAAAATTACAATTAAATTATGTATTTATTTTACGCATAACCATACCACAGAAACTTGGTTCCATTTTGTGTATTAAAAATAATTGTTATTAATAGAAATATGTGTAATGTATAATGGTACCAAGTAGGTGTGGATCTGTTTTGTATAAAATGACATGATAGTAATATCGTTTATTTGTTTGAACAAAGCAGTCCCGTGGTGCTGTGGTTCGGTTTTGCTTAATATGGTATTATTCGTTGTTGCTGGTGGTTCCTTTCTGCTTTTAGTATACCTTGTTTCCAACGTAAAAATCAGGTGGTTCTTGTTTATATAAGAATTTAGACCACTTTTGGATGAGTATTCTTCAATAAAAGCAAAAAACGAAATTTGTCGAGTGGTTCCATTTTGCATAAATACGGACAATTTATAAAACCAATTATTGGTACTGGGCGGAAACTTTTCATCCTCTCCACGTCGGCTGCGCTCGTGTCAAGCAAGTTCTGATTAAATTATATAGATTGGGTTCCGTACTCATTTACATACGTTACTTTCCGCGAAGACAGATTTATTCAATCCCCGAAGTTTTCCGCGTAGTTTGATTGCTGAATTATTGTTAAATTGATACATTTTGTTGGAGTAATGGAGGTTTATTTTGGTTTTCGTTTACGTGGTTCAGTGATTTATGTGGATTTAAACGCATTTATAATGCGGTTAGAGTGGTGTTCTAATTAATAATTTATACACTTAATTTATTGTATTTACTATCTGTTATAATCTTTAATTAATAGTTTAGGTTAACAACGACTGTTAATTCCATAAAATAGCAAAATAAACGTATAACATATAAAATGTAGGTAAGAATAATTATGAAGATAAAATATTTGTCTATCGTTACTTACAGGTATGTTCTTAATAAAAAAAAACATCAAAAGCGTAGGTTAAAAAATCTATGCAAATGAGAACAAAATTAGAACGTTAACAGCATCGTTTATTCAAAATACATATTATATTCAAATAGATACCTTTTTCGAAGTAGTTGGCGATATTCCTTCTGAATCGTTTACGAAGTTTGGTTAGCGACTAACGCCTACATGTACGTAAAAAGGAACGTTATTAAAATTTAACGTCGAGATTTGGCCACAAAATGAATATTAACAAACCGAAAAATAAAAAGATAACACACGTATTTTCTCCCAGGACATATTTGTATTAAATTACTTACACTTATGAACACCACTTCATCACGCAAGAAAAATATAAAATATTACAGCGAAAGGTTATTTTCTGGCAGACATTATAAGCACATAAATCATTTTTAAATCTTTCTCGCGGGCGACTTAGAAAGTTATTATATTTTTGGCACGACCTAGCAATATTAGCTAAAATGCCTGTTTTATTATTTACTCGTTCCATGCAACGTTCCTGTATAGAAGTGGCTTGAGGATTTACAATAGCGGCTCTATAATTTATTAATTTATATTTGGTCATCTTGTATGAGTTCTAGAGTGTTCTATCCTATCTATGCACGTAAGCATTACACTGTGGTAAATTAAATTTTACTTCTTTTTACATTACCTATGCATATTTATTTATTTATTAAATAAATGATAATTACTACATGTCAGCAACATATTATCTTCTATCTAGGTATATAGATGCTTATTGGAGTTAGATTTGCTTATCCGAAACTTATAAAGGTGATTGCCTATCCACATGCTTATTTGCCCACTCTCGTATAAAAAAGTGTAAGCTTCTTCATTTGTAATTTTTTCATGCTTATATTGTACATGACTACAATTACGTTTTTCAAGGTTTTCCACATGTACTCTTTATAATATCAACTAGCCCGCGGCGTACACTTAGACTTTATACGTTGTTAATATCTATTCAGTATAAGCTTTTCTTTTTCATTTCATTCTTAATATAAATAAAAAAATATACATTTACGATAAACACGTAGACAAATGTCAAATAACTTTTGATCCCACCTGGAGCAAACTATAAACCTACAAAGAATGAAGAACAAAGATACATTCCCCATTTAATATGACTCTATTTCCGCTAATCCCCAGATATCTAACTAGCGGAAACAATTAACAAATTCAACATAACTCGAGGACGAGCCTGAGTAAACAGTATTAATATCCGTCAACATACGACCAACCATTCTTACCTCGTAAAAAAGGAATATTTCCCTACTAAACCTCACCATAAACACAACATTACAAACATAATCCGCGCAAACGAAACGACCCCTAAATCCATCAACATAACAACTATTTTTCCACAACATAATAATTCATTTAAAATGGTCGTGCCGTCTATGTAACGTCTCCTAATTTGACTATAAAAGTATAGCGCACTTAAGTTTATTGCAATCTAAAGTTAATAACTTTGAAGATGCTTTATGCAAGCCCTTTGATGGTTTATAAAACTATTATATTATTAACTTATTAATTATATTATTAACGTCGGCCGAAAATTTGTAAGGATAGGGGTTGTATTTTGTTTTGTAGTTTAACAATTCTTCAGTGTTTAGACTTATTCTTTGAATTCATTGAACTCTGAATCTTTAAATTTTTCATATGTTATGTTTTTAAAGATGGAGCTTTTGGGTTCGGTATTAATTAACGCACCATAAAACGTTAATACTCAATCGTTTCAAACTCAAACTCAAACATTTATTTATTCAATAAGACTTCTTTTAGAAGCACTTTCAAATCGTCATTACATATTTTTAACATTTAGGTACCACCGATTCGGAAAGCAGTATCTTTGGAGAAGAACCGGCAAGAAACTCCATAGTTGCTCTTTTAAAACCAAGTCAATATACAATTCAAATTTTACATAATATGTAACTTATATCTAACTAGGTACCTACATATTATTATCTATATCATAATATGTCAAAGAACTGTCCTGTCGTTCTTACGCGACAACCCTCTATGGATTTTCATCTTCCATATATTCCTTAATGCTGTTTGATCAAAAAAATAAGTTTCACTTCAAAAAAGTTTACAACAAGTCGCTTACTTGGTACTAGATTAAAAACAGCGCCACACAGAACCTTGATAAAAACATCGTAACCCTAAAAACAGAATCTCAATAATATTTAAGCGTTAATGCCACAGCATCAATATTCGGAGCACATTTTGTTATCCTTTGTGGACGTCACTTATTCCGTGAATGGGAGTCAAGCGACGACGTACTTCGTCGTATTACTAACGCCGCGTGACTCGTCTTCACGGTGGTTAGGAAAAGCGCGTTTTCACTACTACTATTAGGACAAAATAGTTAAAGTGACAAATGATTGAACTGTTTCTGGAGTGACCTTCGAAGTCTTAAAATTAAAATTCAAACGTACTGTTCTCTGCATAAAAGAGGCAGTTATAAGTTTAAAGAGTCGCTTAGACTGCTAGATATAATGTGTGATATGGCTTTACTCGCGTGGTACCCAAAAAAATAGTAGTCTATGTGCTAAATGCGTAAATATTGTACCTCTGTGCCAATTTTCATTCAGTTCTTTACAGGTTCATTTATAAAGAGTAACAAATATCCAAATAACAATCATAAATTTACCGCGATTTTACCCGCACTCTGCTTATATTCATTTTTGCCTATAAGCCTTAGCGATAAATGGCATTTCTAACAGTTAAATAATTTTTCAAATAGGACCCGTGTTTCCTGTGATTAGCGAGTTCAAGCAAACAAACAATCTCGTCAGCTTTATAATATTAGCATAGATAGCCTAATTTCTAGAGAAGTAGAATGTTTCATAGGCACATAGTCGTGGCTTTCATAGCCCGATCTAAAGGAAATAAATTGTCGCTCTCAAAAATGAAGTCTGCGCATTGTCGTTCATACGTAATGCTTATTGGATGCTGGGAGCTAAGACCGTGTCTGCTCATATCGCGCTTATTATTTGACGCTCGTATTACTTTAGACAATGCTAAACTAAAATGTGGAACAAGTCTATGTCGCCGTTAAGTTGTAAAAACCGTTCGATTATAAACTTGCGATTGCAATCTGTCGGAATATGGCGATATGTAAAATTTTATTGCAATTTAAGGCCAATCGGTCGGATATAATTTATTTATGTGATATTGATGTTTCTTAACTAGCGGTGTTTAAGGTAACATGGATATCGCTTAAAATAAAAACGTACAGTTCTGGATGTTTGTATATTCTAATTTATTCACTGAGCTGATTATCACTGACTATATTTAATTCGACACGTTTGATGTTCGTAGTTTTTACCTAGAAGATTCAAATCTAGTATTTAGCTATTATTTCCGAATCTAGTTCACTATACTATTATAGTGAACTAGATTCGTTAAATGGGATATAGGTAACTATTTACCTATATCCCATTTAACAAAATTACACATCAAATAATTCATACTTTACCCTCCTGTATGTTCAAATATTCAACAATGACTCGAAAAGAATTGGATGGATTTGATTTATCAGAGGCCTTGACCCTAAAACCTCTCGCTTGTAGACGTTTGACTTTACTGTTTGAATGTTAATCTATTTCTTCTGTATTGTAAATACTTTAAAAGGAAATCACAATAAGATATTTATGCGTAATCATTATGTAATGATCAGTTACCTTGTAGAGGAAGAATTTTTAAGCTAAAAAATACGATCATATTTTTTTATGTTAGCATAAATTTTTTCAATTAGATGTAATGTACCCATTATGATTTTATTCTATCGATCACCAAGCTCGAATGTAGAGTAATACAAAGAATAGTCCATAATAAATAATTTATTTATTTTCCCCTTTTTAATAATGTCTAATTCTTATTGTTTTAAATTATAACGAAACATTATTATTATATGTTTCTTTTGTATTTGAAATAATCTACAAGTAAGAGAGATAATAATCATTTTAATCGTCCTTACATAATATGTAACGAATACTTAGTTATTCATTGCCAAAATTAATAATTTAATGAATTAAAATTAAGAAGGTACAAGTTAAAGTCTTAGGCATAATAGTATTGTACTACCAGGTATGATCTAATAAGAGTAACTTGAGAGCTGTACGTCACGACACGATAATATCGACATGCGCCACGGCTAAAATATAGATGCAATAACATCATTCCTTGTGATATACATGTGTTGCAGTTGGATGAGTAATCGGACTATTTTGAAAATGCCTTGTTATAGTTTTTTATTATGAAGGCTAAAGAAAATTGAAGAGATTAATGGAAATGAGGAAAAATGCTTGTTTTCATATTAAAAAGGTTTGTAATTTGAAGATGTAAAATAAAACAATGACCGGCTAATTTTTATTCTCAATGTATTAATCCAGTCTTACTCAGTATCATTTAATTTATATTTTTCTTTGTAATTTTCTGTTCAAAACATTAAATATAAAACGTATAAGGACAGTTTTAAAAATTCTAAACACTCTCAGTTAAATGAAAATTTATTTCGTTTTACGAAGAAGTTAAAAATATTACATTTAGAAGACAGAACATTGCTATAATTACCGTCTTTTGTTGTAGTTATTTTTGAATTGTTTTGTTTGTACTAATACTAAGAATGGTTTAAGGGCATATTTTGGTGCTATTTTTTACTAATAAAAACAAAAATTCAATAAGATTTTTTTTGATACTGCTAGACGATCTGCGTGGGTGTATTTTTGTATATAAATTGTGATATTTATAGAATAAATTATCGATACCCAATTTAGAAGGCATTCTGTATTTCTAAGAAATATGAGGCCTATTAATGTTAAACGCTTTCATATATTTTGTCCTAAAATATCATATTAGTTATTTAGATGATAGTCTCGTCTAACAATAATGAATTTAATTAGGTTTTATATCGTAGAAAACCAAACGAAACCCAAATAATTTATATTAAGTGTAAATGTCTTCATTATCATCTTAATCTTAATAATCTACAAATCTTCATAAACTACAATAACCGGACATTTTCCAAACCGCTCGAATCGACACTTTCCCCGCATCATCCGCTATACGTTCAATAGATGGAATTGTTGTGTAAGGAAGACGCAATTGTGAATTATTGGAACGATATCGAACGGAGATACGTAAAAGCTTTCGCCCATCTCAGCGGTGCTGCGGTAATAAAACATTTCAGGCTAACATACGCGTTCCCAGTTGCTGATAAAAAATATAGAACATTTGCTGGGAAATGCATTTTTGATTTTTCTTAGAGATTTAAGGTGCTCTGTATTGGGTTTGTATTTTGTAAGCTGATAATATTTAAGTAACTTAAACTAGATTGTGTCTTAGTTTTAACAGTAAATTAAACTTCATAGAGTTTATTCTATGAAGTAATTAGCTAGGTAAAATTAAACTTCCTAATATTATTACATATATAATAGGTACCGTAACATCGTGCCCTTACTTTCAAATTGAAATAATTTATTGCATACCAATACATTTTTACATAATAGCAACCTTATGCAGGTATTGCAATACAATCATCTACACTAATATTATAAAGAGGAAAACTTTGTTTGTTTGTTTGTTTGATTGTAATGAATAGGCTCATAAACTACTGGACCGATTTTAAAAATTCTTTCACCATTCGAAAGCTACATTATCCACGAGTAACATAGGCTAGGTTTTATGCCGGAAATCCCACGGGAACGGGAACTGTGCGGGTTTTTCTTTGAAAACGCGGGCGAAGCCGCAGGCGGAAAGCTAGTATTATATATTTTATATTTACTTTAGACACTACTTACGCCAGAAAATCCGTGTATCAAAGCTAGTAAAATAAATTAAAGCGACATCTTTAATTGAAATTAATATATTACTAGAGGTCCACCCCGGCTTCGCCCGTGGTACATATTTCGCAATAAAAGGTAGCCTATGTCCTTTCTCGGGTATCAAAATATCTCCATACCAAATTTCATGCAAATTGGTTCAGTAGTTTAGGCGTGATTGAGTAACAGACAGACAGACAGAGCTACTTTCGCATTTATAATATTAGTATGGATTATTAAACTTCTATACTTTGACCAAAATGTACATGTTGCCAAACTTTTCTCAGCGTAGATGCACAAAATATCAATACTTCAACCTTTGTTGTATCTATCAGTATTCTATTATCGCTTTGTATCTACCCTAAAAAGCATGGTAATAGCACAGGTAATAGCATGAAAAGCAGTTTTACATCAAATAACAGATTTTATTAAGCTATATATATAGCATAGTTTCTATCGCGGGCCTTGAGCGCGGGGACCGAATCGAGAAATTCCGTAACGAAAAAACCTCACTCTCCCCACTCCGACGGGCTCGGAAGTGTGGCTTGAAGGCATGCTATGCAATAGCTTTACCGCGGCAGTCCCCGAGTGCCACACGTCTTTTTTTATTGTATTCTATTAACTCGTCAATACTTAATCTGCGAAAAATACATTTTTAAATTTCTGTTGAAAATTTTTAATCAAAACATTGTAAATTCCATCACAAAAAACACATATTATTAAAGGCGTTTTGAACTAAAATATTTAAAAACTGTATATAAAATCAGTAGAATCTGCTTATCATAATATTAAAGTATTTTATAGATAAGTAAGAAAAATCTTGATATATGTATATTTGAACAAAAGCTCAAGAAGCACTTGGCAACAGCCAAACTTCACTAGTGATGTACGCTGCAAAATTGGCAACACTAGTGATGCGACAATCCGTCGTAAGCTCGATGCACTATAAAACGTAGTACTTGATTTATATCGTTGGCGCGAAGTAAATCTGAATTGCACTACGTCGTAAAGTGACCCGTAGGTTGCACGCAATACATGTGCGAATATTTCATTTTGAATATATTTCCTTGATAATAGCTGTGTTTTACCTGAAAATAAAACACATATTAAATACTTACCTATATTTGAAGCTTACTTCATTGAGAAGGCACCTAGCTTTTTCCGCCTATTTTTCCCTCTCTTTCCGTTGTATGTATGCTATCTCTCTCGCACACCTCTCCACCAGGTGGCGGGGCGCACGATAATGTCGGGCGCTGGATGTTTTTCATTGAGTCGAAATCCACAACAGGTGGACGTTAAGTGTAAGCTTCAAATATAGGTAAGTATTTAATATGTGTTTTATTTTCAGGTAAAACACAGCTATTAAACACTTGACCGTAATTTGAAGCTTACTTCATTGAGACCTGTTTGTTACCCACCTGGTGTACAATATATGGACGCCAATGTGAATTTGAATACATAAGTAATTACTTATTTCTTTATTTGAAAGAGTAAGGTGTGCAGATAGTATACCTACCAATAAATCACACAAATTTTTATATTATATAATATATTAACAATCCCAGATGAAAAGTTAATCAAATAAGAACCAAAAAGTTAATCATAATGATTAAAAGTATTAGAACTTATGAGATTGGTTCAAGCGTACCTTAGTTAACCTTTTGGGCTTGAAAAGTTAAAGTTACTACAATTTTCACTATCTTTAGCGTAAATCTGCGAAAGCGCCAGTAACGACTTTCAATTACGCATTTAGATGTTACTTACAAAATGAAGCAACAGCTGATCCCGACGAGGCAAAAATACCTCAAACTCAAACCTTTATTTATTCAATTAGAACTCTGTAGAAGCACAATTGAATCATCTTAACATAGAATTACCACCTGTCTCAACTTACACAGTTTTAACCCAACCTGCTACAAGCGGACAAGAAGAGAACTTGGTCCTTACTTTTGGGGTCAGAAATAAATTTAAAAGGTCACCCCTTGAATAAGGCAATAAAATATCAAAACAGGTAAACGGTTTTAATTATCATACAGATTTTTAACATCCAACCAAACCGTGCGCTATTAATGTTTAGAGCCAACGCCACCAATCATAATCTAAACATGGCTAGTACTTTCAGTACAATGCATGAATTATTTATTTAAAACTGATAGGTCATAAACTCTGTACTGGAAACAAATATACTGAACTTAAGAGACTAAAATGATAAGGAGCTTATCTGTGTCCCAAAACTGCAATTACTACAGCCAAGTACGTTACTTTTAATCAATTCGGTTTTAAGATATAATTATGATTTACATCAGAACTTATATACCGAAAGCCTCGGGACTACATATCGTGACTTATCTTCTTATATATAAAAATGAATCGCAAAATGTGTTGGTAAGCGCATAACTCGAGAACGGCTGAACCGATTTCGATAATTCTTTTATTATATTCCTTGAAGTACGAGGATGGTTTTTATGTAGAGAAAACGTAAGTACCACGAGCGAAGCCGGGGCGGACCGCTAGTTTATAATAATAGTGTTTGTGCACAACACTAGGCAGTCAACAGCTATATGAACGTCAAATAGGAAAAGAGCCAAATTTATCCAGTCAGTAACAAAGGATTTTAACTATAGTTACTTTATTCTAATTCAACCAACTACAACTAGCTACTCCGTATGTCTTTTGGATAGACGGAGGCAAATAGGATTTTTATTCCAACTATATCATTTGATATTTTGAAAATGTACTCCACATTTTCATACCGTCAGAGTCATTTTGCAGATTATAGTGGTGCAGCACTGAACACTGTCTATTAGGTGGCTGATGCTGCTGACCGGGCCTTCAGTTCCGCTTTCCAGAATACCTTCACCCTTCTAGGTGTTACTACTACTGAAATAGCGGTACTCTATCGCGTCGTTCAGGTCTCTAACTGACTAGGATTTCTCATATTATCGTAACAACCCTCGCTCGTTCTAACGAGGATAAATTATCGCCAAGGAATTCTGCTGCAGGATAATGGCAAGAGAGATTATAAGCTTAACTATGCATTATTATGTTAAGGAATATGGTGGGTTTTGAATACTATCGTCGTCTGAAAGTATCTCCTTTCGATTAACTGCATTAAGGATGCAGATCTGATCCCATCTTTGTTCCGTAGGAATGCTACGACAGTCTAAACGTTACACTGAACAAAGAAAATTGCCCTGAATATAGTCGGTTGTTCCAACATCCGTAATATGGCTAGCCTAAGGTTAGTTATCCCTTGATTGTAACTGCTACCAATGGAGGCATTGCTCTTGTGTTGTCCACAGTTGTGCGAGTGCAAAAATGAAGAACTGAGCTCGTGGGGAGCTATGTCGAATGAATCTGTGTTAAGATTATGACAGTATAGGACAGTTAGCTGTGGATGCGAAGACAGGACATTACTTTATTCATCCGTAAACACGCGAGGCAGCCACGGACAGCGATATAGCAAGAACTAAACTAGCAAAGTTTAGTTCGCTTACCAGACTTTGTCATGTTTTAAATGCAGTATATCCTCTGAATAGCATTGCATTTATGACTATTGATAAACTTAATTCACCCGTAAACACGAGAAGCAGGCACGGATAGCGATATAGCAAGAACTAAACCAGCAAAGTTTAGTTCGCTTACCAGACTTATATTTTAAAAGCCGTATAGCCTGTACATTTCATTTATTGCCCCCCCCCCCCCCTCAAAGCAAAGAAATGAGAAGTCATTTGGCAGAGCTTTCTCGTTAAGGGTAGGGGTTCCAAGTAATATCTAATAATAAGAGGCTTTTGTTTGGAAAGATTGACTTTCCGTTATTTATCCTCTATCCTATGTAACTCAACAGTCAGTATTCTCAGCATTCGTTGAGTACTTAAACGTTTTACGTTAATAGTTGTATATAACTTTATTATACAATATAATAATCCTGGTGGGATGACAAAAAAAAACTTGTCTAACAAACGATTATCCTAATCCCTCAGCGATTTATTGTTTGAGCCCCGAAGAAAAATCTCATGGGTGCAATAATGAGGTCAAATGGGTTGAAAAACGAGTCAAATAAATTGCCTACAAGACCGGGCAACTAAAATAGGCCTATGAGAGGTCAACTATACGTAATCAATCGTCATTTGTTACATTCAATCGCTTTGCGATTAAAAAATCTCTTCCGATGTTTGTATATGAAAATTGGTCGGCTAGTGCCATTTAATTACGATACCAAACATACCGTTGACACAAGGCTTGGTGACAATCCTCGAAACCACCGCCACAAATCATCTGCGAGATGATATTTGATCCGACTCGCCTTCCTTTGTTGTGATTAGGCTTTGCATTGGTAAATACAATTTGTTCAATTCCAATTTCCATAATTGGTAAACCAATGGTGGTTTCCTGATTCCTGAAGCGTAAACTTTTAGGATACGAAGTATCAATTTCATGCGCCCATTATTTGACGTATCTAACCTTTATTGTATTTATTAGGTCATTTACTATACTGCCCACTGTGAAGTAGATTTCAAAACCTTTTTCTACCTACCTTAGAAGAGTGAAGATCCGATACGGTCATATCCAAAACTTCTTTCGTGGGTCCTCGTTGACAAAAGCAAATATCTATGATCATTTTAATGATCAATCCTTTGTATATTTGCACCAATCGCCATTAAAGCCCCGCGAGGGCTGATATATATTTGCACCATTTCCCCGTGGGGACGGTTGTTATCAAAGCCCCGCGAAGGCTGATATATATTTGCACCATGTCTCCGTGAGGTACTGTTGTAATCAAAGCCCCGCGAGGGCTGATATATATTTGCACCATTTCTCCATGAGGGACGGTTGTAATCAAAGCCCCGCGAGGGCTGATATATATTCGCACCATCTTTTCCGTGAGGGACGATTGTAATCAAAGCCCCGCGAGGGCCGATATATATTTGCACCATTTCCCTGCGAGCGACAGCTGCGCGAGGGATGTTTGTAACTAGAAATAAGTAGGGCCTGCCAAAAAATGCTTAAGAGACACCCTGCGAGGGTGAATTTGACCTGGCTAACCCCTGCGAGGAGTAGTGGCCACATTTATGTATTCTGCTTCGAGCAAGAATACACCTTAGTGCTAATATAAAAATAGCAGTAAATAATCATTTAAATAATATAGCAATTAACAAGGTCCTTTAACTTATTTTCCAATGTTAGCGACATTTAATAAATTCATAATTCAAATCAATTCACTAAATTTTAAAATGAACTTCGATTCATATTTATTTTTGTTCATGCAATCGATGTAACATTTAGTTGCTTTATATCCGTTAACATTCCTTACGAACGCAACCATACCGTCGTAGGACGTTATATTTAATTGCACAAAATAATCTCCACTCACCCGCAATTTTTTACTTTTTGTCAAGGTGTACAAGTTTATAATATTATTCTAAAACGTTAGAAGTGAATTGTAAATCCTTTGAAATAAGTGTATCTAAATCTAATTTATATTAAGATATCTCGATAATTATTATACGATAACCCTTTCAGCACAAGTTCAGTAAACCAAAGAATTTAATTGTAAAATTTTTGGTACTTACTCGTTTTAACAAAAAAGTTGCATCATTTGAACATAGGAAACGTAATTTTCAATCAAATTAGCCGTGTGTAATATGTCTATTTTCACATAAAAACGGATCAGAATAATACTCATAAAAGGACACGTATAGACTACGGATAGTTTTGAATGTGTGGAACATTCATGGTACGTATCTACTATACATGAGCGAATTCCATCATTATTCAGTTGAGCGGTAACTCCCGTACGATTTATAAAATAATATCACAACATGTTCTGACATGTCGTGACTTCTTGGAGCTGACTCATCTCGTTCGATAATTTTTAGTAATAAACTATGATAGGAATTCCGAACCGTTCCTAGCGATAACGACAATGTAATAAAGTCGTAGCAATGGATTGTATGCCTGTAAAGCTTTGAGTTGGCTCATATCCATACTAAGTATTAATTGTAATTTTTCCACGAAAAATTCACTTGTACCCTTGTAATAAAAACACATTATTAAAAATGAAATAAAATATTAAAAATATCTATATACAAGAGAGGGTATTTGATATATCTAGTAATATCAAATAATCACAAAAGTAATATTAACGATTCGAGTAAAGCCGAACGGTAACACCGTTAAAATAGCTTTACTCACAGTATTAAAAATTCAAATATTAATTAGTACATATTGCATAATGAAATATTTCAAAAGAAAAGTTACTATTTCAAGTAAAATGTAACGGTTGTATCGTTAATTTTAAATATCTTTATTCATGCTATTAAGTATTTAAGCATATTGAAAAATAAACTATTGCTGAAGGATTCATTAAAAACCTCAGCATTTTAAATAAAGTCCAACGATTATACCGTTGACTTTAAAGATTTTTACTCATTTTTAAGTAAAATATTATTAGAATAGATGTAAAAATAACTCACTGTACCGATCCGACGGGATACACTTTTAGCACTTGCTTTAAGCAATACTTAATACTTAATAGCACCAAGGTTGTAGTCTTGTAGACAACCTTCTCGCGGCGGAAGCTAGACGCCAATGAAAAACATCCAGCGCCCGACATTATCGTGCGCCCCGCCACCTGGTGGAGAGGTGTGCGAGAGAGATAGCATACATACAACGGAAAGAGAGGGAAAAATAGGCGGAAAAAGCTAGGTGCCTTCTCAATGAAGTAAGCTTCAAATTACGGTCAAGTGTTTAATATCCTTCTTACTAATATTATAAATGAGAAAGTTTGTGAAGATATATGCTAATATCCTTATTCAACAACATAAAAGTGACGGTAAGTATGGTTTTAATGGATGAATGTTTGAGGATCTTTCACGTGAACACCACTGAACGGATTTTGATGATATTTGGCAGTTATATACCAAAATAAAAGTTGCTTTTTATGAGAAACATAGTTCTTTAAATACAATGAAAAGTTATGTGTGGTTTCTATGGTCTATTTTTTATTTAATTTTATAAGAGAAAACGCAGTTATAAAAAGTCAACTAAGTTCTGTATTGATACTTGATAGCATATTTTAGAGTTATTAACAAATTATATTCATAAAAGTTAAGTTTTTTGATCTGTTCTTTGTATGTTCGTTACGAAAGGTCGTAACGGCTATTGACTTTTACACATTTTATAGATGAAAAGGTTCCATTTTTATTATTTTTGTTCCGTTTTAAGAGCAAAGTATAGACGGTTAATGATCAGTACCTACGATCTCATAAATGAAAAGCATCGTTCTTAGAAATCTTCTTATAATTTATTTTTATTTTTATTATAATATGTGAGCGATGAAGCCATTGACCTTACGTGTTTCAAAGATAAGACAAAAGTAATTTTTATATATAGTAATACGTATCAATAACGGTTAATAAATCAGAGTATTTACAGCTGCAGTATTTATATTATGGTGAAAGACATTAATATATGTAACGTTTATTTCGGAAACATATCACTATTAGTGTCGATTCGAGTCGATTTTGTGTTGTAATTATGACAAAATAATATTATTTATATGTTTTTTATTGTTAACTACGAGTATAACAATTAAAGAAATGGAAAATTATGTTTATCTGACTAGCCACCTTCGTGTTTCATGACCTGAACATGAACACAATCCTTACATTAAGATCTTCACATGTACTAGGCAAATACATGAATATGGACTATAAAACTGTATTTAAAATTTAAAATTCACGATTTTATATTGTAATTGCAATTTATTTATTAATCACTAGCGGTCCGCCCCGGCTTCGCCCGTGGTACATATTTACGTTTTCTCTACATAAAAACCATCCTCGTACTTCAAGGAATATAATAAAAAAATAATTATCGAAATCGGTTCAGCCGTTCTCGAGTTATGCGCTTACCAACACATTTTGCGATTCATTTTTATATTATAGATATTGATATTTTGAACGCTTTACAAAAAAAAAAAACATACAGAATACAATGATTAGCCCCCGTTAAGAATAAAATCGTTTAGATTCTAATACAAATAATATTTATTATCCTACCTATATAAATAATATTTAAAAATATATTTACTTCCGTTGCTATCCTCTACTCTAGCTACACTAACTACACTACGCTACGCGTTATATTTTTCCACGTAAATAATATCCTGTAGTAATGTTATAGCCTAGACCGCTTAGAGTTTAGACTATCGTTAACATTAAAATATGTCATATCTTATAAAATAAAAATCAATTAAAAATTTCTTAATAAATTTAATCACCTACCTGATGTCAACCTTTGTTTTATAATCTGTTAAATCATAACACAAAGATTATAACATAAAGCGCACCACATTGTTATTTTCACTACAAACTTTAAACTCAAAATCACTTTTACAAGTTCTAGTAAATGTTGTATGGTCTGTTTTATGAGATTTGAACGATTTATTCATACTTATTTTTATTATCTTTGCACATTAGGACAATTAGATAAATATGACATTTTTAAGTTGTAGATAGATAACATTATTTTTTAAGTGTGAGTTGTAACTTAAATTATGGACTTTAAGCTTTAATATTTATGTATTTATTGTATACAAAAACTTCGAAAACAATCTTCTTAAAACATCATGTTATGCTAATAAATGTTCTAAAAATCTGCAAAAAGCCTTAATCACTTACGTTTGCGTAACACACTGGCGTTTTCGACCCGCCCCGATTCCGCCTGGGTTTGAAATATCGCCTACGTAGGGAATAATGTAATTTTCTATTGGTGAAACAATTTTTAGAATCGATTAGTTTTTTATTTCTAGTTTTTTATTTATAAATACATTCGCAAACAATCCATACACACACGCCGAGCAGTTAGTAAATATTCAATCATCTACTTTAATATATGCCACTAATATTATTATTATTCGCTTCAGCCTGTAATCGAACCCACACCCCTCCAGTCCTATTACGCCATGTTATCGCGACCTCTGAGACGCCGCGCCCAAACCGCTTATTTCTACTTTAAACTTATACGAATTTTCTTGTCTTAAACATAAAACAATAAAACTCTCTGTTTATTGGTGTTTATATAAACAATATTTCTTTATTCTAAGCTTAAATATTATGTAGGTATGCACATTTTATGAGTAATAAAGTTTAATATGTAACCTATAGGATAAAAAGTTGTTTATTGGAAAAATATGATATCTGCAATGTGATACATTGGTGATGAATCTTTGAACTAGATAAATGACTTTGGAATTCATAGGTTCCAATGACGTTATACATGAAAATTCCAATTATTTCATCAATTTTCACTCAGTAATTTATTAGCAATTCTATTATGGTGTGCAATAAAGCCTTTATGGTAAATTAATTCATAATTTAAGAGGAAACTCTAACGTGTGTGTAGAATTACGTAGAACTTGAAAGTTAAAAGAGACATTCAACTTCCAAGCTTCTACGTCCAGCTAAATTATATACGTTGGCACGTGCGTCGTTTAATTTCACTTGGCGCAGAATCTACCGAAATACAGAGAAAAAGTTTTAGAGATAATAAAACAGTATTATATGTTATGAATTAAAATATCTTTTAAGCTATTGCATAGCTTCTATCGCGGGCCTTGAGCGCGGGGACCGAATGCAGAAATTCCGTAACGAAAAAAACCTCACGCTCCCCCCCACGGGGACGGGCACGGAGGTGTGGCTTGAAGGCATAGCATGCAGTAGCTTTACCGCGGCAGTCCCCGAGTGCCACACGTCTTTTTTTTATATTAACATCATTATTAAGTTCGTAGAGGTTTCACTACAGGGTTACGAAGCTACGGTATAAAATATTTGTAAGAGTGTAATTGTTCAGCTTATAAGTGGTTCATAATAGGTATTGTTATGCATAACAAATGTGGTTACGCAATTTCCCATGATGTATTATTATCGATAAGAGCGAACAGATTATCTGAAAAATCAATTCAATTTTTAATCACTCGTAAACTTATAAAATGAAACGAAAGAGTGTGTATGTAATATTTAGTGATTTATATTAGGCGGAAGAAACTTTTAATTCCTACTTCTCTACTCAAGTGTACAACACATAACAGTTTATAGGCGATATAACCCTTATTATGAAGACTATATGGACTATAAAAAACTTTTCATTTCTCATTCCAGGAATGCCAGGTGAGGTACAGAGAGGTACAGTCACGTACAATATTACACGTATGACGGGCAGAGCTAATTTCACCGTTTGTACACGCGTGCACGAAATGACGTTCACGTTTATTAATTATGTACACAATTGTAAGCATAATTGCCAAGATTTAAGGACGTGTATTGCGTAAGGTTTTGAAGTTGGTATCTTAAAAGTTTGCTAGTTGAATGCGTGACCAAATTAGAAACGTGGATGTAGATACTGTATTAATCATTTTTAACAAACAACTACATAAACCACCTTCAAATTATTTAAACCAACCACACCATTTAAATGGACAACAAGGAAGCTTTCAGATATCAAAGAATCACTAAAATCGATTTACTAAATCGAAAGTTCTAAGGTTACAAAAAACTGCAGTCCAAACCTCCTCCTTTTTTGATGTTTATTGTAAAGTAGTTTTTATCTCTCTACGCAAACACGTGGTACATTCGCATAACATGTGTATTCTGTGTGTATGCTTGTTCTAGTTCTATCAAATGAATATTCGGATTTGAACGCCTTTGTCTCGAAGATCTCGACTGTCGAGATAGTTCTTAGTTATGTTTAGTGGAAATAGAAGCTTCCATGAAACTAGTGTCAGTATAATATCTAAGCTCGTAATCTGGGATCTAAGAAGTTTAGTTTCTGTTCTATAGAGGTTGCTTTTTTATTGCATACTTTTATATTATATTTTTGTAAACTTTTAACACGATTATATTAGCAGCTGTATGTTTCTATTTTTCATTGTAACTCTTTTTAAGGAACTTTAGTTCAAACTTTATATTTAAGGATCGAACAATAGAATAATTTTGTAAGTTTATCTTCTTATATAAACATTAGTTTTTTAGTTCTTTTTTGTACTGTTACTATATTTATTATTGAACAAAAGGATATAATATTATATAATGATAAAGAGCTTTCATGTCAAATATGGTGGTAAGTCTCAGTGGAGCTTATACAATGTACATTATAGTGCACAAGGGAGTACTTATAAACCAAGAAAACAACGTGATCCGTTAAATTAGGCACATAATCTTGTATTCGTCTTTTTTAAATACAAGAAATATTTTTTTATGAAACTTTGTTTTCATTATTGATCATACCCTAGGTATTCCTATATCTAATAGCTAGGTTGTTTTAAATAAAATAGTATTGGAAATGTGTTTTAATAAATATCCAATTATGTATTTTTGTATTTTCAGTATCAGCATTAATTGAAGCATCATAATTTTCAAGTTCTTCGAAAACATAGAAATACCTAGAAAAGT
Source organism: Colias eurytheme (assembly GCF_061535395.1). Classification (NCBI taxonomy): domain Eukaryota; kingdom Metazoa; phylum Arthropoda; class Insecta; order Lepidoptera; family Pieridae; genus Colias; species Colias eurytheme. The sequence continues at coordinate 962,425 of NC_142997.1, read as the reverse complement.
TATTAATCACGGGGCTTGCATGAACCCCGTACAAAATGCAAAAAAAGAAAGCACAGTTTAAATCTTCTTATATATAAAATTCTCGTGTCACAATGTTAGTCTGCATACTCCTCCGAAACGGGTGGACCGATTCTCATAAAATTTTCTGTGCATATCGGGTAAGTCTGAGAATCGGCCAACATCTATTTTTCATATGTACCACGGGCGAAGCCGGGGCGGACCGCTAGTAAAGTAGTAAACCTTAAATTGTTTTGGGAACTACTTAGTTAAAGGTAACTAGTATCCAAACAAATAAATCTTCTAAACGATCTAAGAATATATTTTTTCTTCTTTAAAACATTTTATTTAATTCATAAAAATACATTTTTAACTTTAGTACTTACACATTAAATAATTGTAAAACTTGTGCTACGAAAAAATCTCAAATATACAATGTAGTGATTTGTGTTTCATTTCAAAAGAAGATAAAAGTAGGACTCCAGTGACGTCATAAATTTCGTTAAGAACTTTGAAATCTTTATTGTTACAGGAAAGTCGTTTGACCGTCGACATTCATAAACAGCTAAGAAAAATTACGCCTGCCTTTTTTAAAAAGCAATTTAGACGGTATAAAAACGTTAGGCGCGATTTTTTATGATGAAAATTATCTTGGTACTTACTACTTGTAGTTGGTTTACATGTATTTTACATTTTTTTTTAAGTTCTGTGAATTTAACATTTTAATTATACAGTTTTTATTTCAAATGTCAAAATATAATTGAGCATGCCAGAAATAACATCTTAAAACATCAACAAGCGCTTCCTATAACGTAATTTTCATGTTAATATTACACAATACGGCTCGATTCCGACCTAGTTTTGATTCAAAGCCCTTTTGCCAATTAATTGCGAAACGTAGTCAAAACTTGCCTTAATTAAATGGAGCTTTGCTTTGTAACATTGCAAAAAATCACGTAACGAATTAACGATATTAATTCTATAAGCTAGGCTGAAATTACTTTTTATCTTTCGTTTTTAATAAGAGTGTATCTATTAATCTAGCTACATTCGTAATAATGCGTTTCACAGAAAATGTAAATAAATGCATTATTTCTTTAAAAGGATACAATATTTTTTTCCTGGTAATTCCATAACATTTCTCTATTCTTTGACAATTGATAACATTGCTTTTTACTATAAAAAATAAATACGCAGGCATTTGTATTCCAATACTTTATTCAAGCAATAATCAAAAGAATTCAGAATTGGATCATCAGCTATCGTTTATTGTTAACAATACTTCTTTGAATGTCAGCTTCGGATAAATTGCAAGTAATAAATACAACTTTGGATCATTCTTAACAATAGTTTGTTAGGCGATACATTTCATGTCCATTCATTAAATTCATACGATCCAATGGATTCTAACGGGGTGTCAGGCAGGATCGATAACAGACAGCTGTATTCACACGCGGAACACAAAGGTGTATCCACCTGTTGAATCTCTGATAGTTTAGAAAAATCCACATCATACATCATCCGCGCGGTATCATAACCTACCATCGTCGCGAAGCGGTGACCCCAAAATATGTCATACTCAGTAAAACTCGACCTCGCCTGTACAGATTGACCGGTCGATTCGATTATCCCCTCGAAAACTACCAGTATCTCTATTTTACTGCACAACAAATCAGCAGCCGATAGTCTATAGAATGGACTATTTTCATCTATGAAATGTACAACAGTAACGGGCCACAGGAAGAATGTCGATTCGCACTCATCGATATCAACGTTCAGTTCTATCTGATCAGATATTTCAATTTCTTTTTCCTCCGTTTTGAATCTTATTACGTAAGCTTGAGTCTTAATATTAAGTATCCTGGATTTTCTCATATCTCCAACTCGGAAAATGAGGCAAAATTTGTCATTCCTGAGATTTATAACTGCGTGTCTGCTAAATAGTATTGTCTGGGTTCTGCCTCGCGGACGGGTCAACTTCGCAAAAAGTATGCCAACCATTACTGCCTGGAATATCGAGCTGACAATGCACTGTAAGCACATCGCTGTTATTGTCTGAGGACATTCGAGGGTGATTGCTCGCTTTCCATATGCGACAGTCGTATGAATTTCTATGCTGAATAGGAACGCTGACGTGAATCCGTAAAGATTTTTGACGCAAGGGGTGAAATTCGAGGTATTCTGGTTAGGTGGGAGATGTTCGTGGATGAAATCTCCGTGATTGTAGGAGATAATCCAATACACGGTGCCGAAGAAGAGCCAAACTGAGAGGTAAGCTGTGAAGTAGTTGAGGAGGGTCCACCTCCAACGGGTTTCTACGAGGGCTACGATGTAATTGGAAAAGAGCCGAATTTGTCGATTCGTTTTTGTTTCTATGTTTAATTGCCCATTCTTGAACACTGCCCGCATGTACTTTCGTGGCACTACATCGGAGACTGGTACTCCTGCAATAAATTAGTAAAAGATTTTTTAATGTAACCATTAATATCTACAATAGGGTACTAATTATTATTCATAAGCTTTGCTTATTTGAATGACGTTGAAAAATGTTCGGATTGTTAAATCCTTATTATTATATGGAAGTTCAAATGCTTAAAATATCAAAAACAAAATATTACAAAATACTTAGCAAAAACGTAGGTAGCTATTAAACACTGCATTACTCTCTATTATAAATACTTAAACATCTATAAATAAAATGCATTTTCCTTTGACCCCGCGGTAAAAAACTACCCAGCATGCACTAATTTAGATCTTTTATTTCTCAGTTCACTCTACATCTCGCGTGCGGTTTTATTTCCTCGCATTACGGTGCATTCACTTACTGTTTTTTGGACGATAAATTCCAGGCACTATGGGTGTGTCGCACCCTTCATGTGTATTCATTGCTGATCCGCTTTTATGGTCCATTTTTTCCTGAAACGGGTAACATATCTTCTTTATAAGTGGTTAAATCTGTACTAATGTTATAAAGAGGTTTTTTGGCTTATTTGTTTGTGATAGATTGACTCTAAAATGACTGTATCGATTTATAAAGAAAGTTACATTATTACTGACAAGCATACATTTGTTTTTATGTTGATTTATTCAGGTACCTACCTACCTTTAACACATACCTAGAGTTTTTTTTTTATAAATATCTTGCCTAGATAATCTTTATCAATTGAAGTCTAAATTATGATTGAAGTAATAGTATTTCTATTATCATATTAATGAGAATGAAATACGTCATAGGTATAACTTATTTTATGGTCGTGGCTTATTTTCCCAAAACTTAAGAAGATAACACTTCCATACACACACGTCAATATCAAACACACACACGCAGACACTTACACTCACACTTGGATAAAAAATAAATAATTACTTACGTTGATTCCAATTAGTGTCCCTTAAAATCATTCAACAGCAGAATAGTTCATGTGACTGTACAAAGATACACCCATCATTGAATTTAAGCAATAGTTACAACTGCGCGAAACAACTGAACATCACAACCTTACGTATTTAAATAAGTAGGAGTAAATATTAACGATAAGATAAATTATAGACGATAAAAATAAAACGGCATTAAGAAAGCAAACACAGAATTCAGAAGCCTTGATTTTGTGAATCTTAAACAAACAGAAGAAATTTTGCGAACGTATGTGCATTATAAAACTGCGTTGAATTTAAAATATTCAATGTTTATACTGTTTCATATTGAAATTATTCTGATAGCCACAATGTTGCAAGGCTTAATAAAGTAATTGTACTACAGGTTATTGTAAATAAAATAGGTTATTTTGTAAATAATTTTATTGTAAATAAAATAGGTTATAATTGACAAGCGTTATGTTTCTAAAAATAAGCCACGTACATAAAATAGGTTCCAAAAAATATTACAATAATGACTAAAAAAAACATTTTCTTAAAGGAGGGTCAAACAGTGATTGTGAATTTGTAAGTGCAAAGGTTCTTCATTAAGATGCGCCAATTCCATATATTATTAATAAAGAAAACAACTGACACAGTCAAAAAACCTTTATTAAATGAAAAACGAAGCGAGCGAAGTCGCGCAAGAACAGTAGTCATGCGATAAATTTTATTTATTTATAGGCGCTGAAAGTACAAACCATCTAAACCACATAATTAGTTATTAGAGTTCGAAACCCAACGTTCACTTAAACAACAAATTCGCGAAATTAATCAAATTTCCCTCAAGGTTTTCTATAAATATAATAAAAAGGGAGATGTCAGAGCACTAAGATAAAGTAATCCGGTAGCGAAGAAGACGACATCTCGCCGTATTAAAGATAAGGGTTTTATTGTATTTGCAGCAGATTTTGTTTAAGACCGCGTAATGTTTTTGTTTTTTGAGTCGGGTCGTATACTTGCAGTTTTATGCAAGACTCACTCGTCATGAATTTTATTCTTTACAAGCTGTCTGGGATTCAGTTTGAATTTATACGCTTATTAAAGGGAACAATAACTTGTTAGGTTTGAAGTAGATATTATATTTTAAATACATTTTATCAAGCAAATAAACGTTCATTTGACCCTGTAGCATAGCTTACTAAATACTAAATAGTTAAGGTACTAGGTACGTAACATGTACGTCGGCACAACACTTTTTGGTTGATACCATCACAAATTAAACTTCAATATAGAATTCGAATCAATAATTACTAAAAATCAATTATCATTGATGGAATTATTCAATTTATGTCCAAAAAAGATTTAATACAAAATAATCTCTGTCCTTTTTTGCGTCTTGTCCACGAAAATTCGCAGTGTTCAGTATAATTAAGAGTCCCCGGATATTAAGTCGAAAAATATGAAAGATGTTAGCTTAGCTAATAGAATGACAAACAATGATGTAGACCGATCGCCTGTCGTTTGACACGGCTCAAGGAGAAAAGGGCGTAACGTAGAATTTTAATGTATTAATTAAATTATCAAACTGAAAAGTAAGAATGTGAATATGAAGTACAATTACATGATCTGCTTCATGTTTTATATAATATATTAAACTAGCTGTGCTCCGCGGTTTTACCCACAGTGCTCCGCTCCTGTTGGTCTTAGCGAAATGATATATAGCCTATAGCTTTCCTCGATGAATAAGCTATCTAACACCGAAATAATTTTTTAAATCGGACCAGTAGCTCTCGAGATTAGCACGTTCAAACAAACAAACAAACTCTTCAGCTTTATAATATAAGTATAGATAAACGATGAAAACTGAATGCGAACATAGAAATATCACATACAATTTTGTATCGGCTCCACTATGTAGAAACTGGTGGTAAAATATTATGACGATTCAAAAGAGTTTCTAGAAGAAGTCTTATAGAAGCTCTTTTGAATCGTCTGAATAAATAAATGTTTAAGTTCGAGTTTGTGGGACGTGGTTCGAGTGTGTGTATAAACAGGGGACAACAAATAGTGTCAAACCAGTGATTATTTAATATTCAAGGTCTATAGATAATAGGATAGAAACAAAATAACATCAACACACTTTCTTATAGATAACGATAACAGGCACCCACTTCGAACAAAACAGAAATATAAAGGAAGCAACAATAGTATCATAAAAAAGAAGTTCAAAAAAGACTCTATCTCACATGACTAGCATTTAATTATCATGTCATAAAATTATTTCTAAATTTCTAGTTACACCGTTCTCTATATCGGCTCGAATGTTTTCCAAACAATATCTTCTCAGATAATGTTGTAATGAATTACTGACACCGGGGAGCTAGGGTGGTTCTCTTTGTACATAGAGAGTTCAATGGCAAGTACTGCGTAGTTATTTTCTGAGTAATTAAACGAAAACTAAAAAGTAAAAAGAATAGAAATTGTATTATAGTTATGTATAGAAACGTGGTGAAGTGCCATACGTAAGTTTGCAAAGAAACAAGAGTCTGTAGGTATATATTTTAATTTATTTATATTAAATTTGGATTATAATATTTTCATAAAATTACATACATCGTCCTCGATACATGGATTATTCAACACACATATTTTTTCTATTCGAACCTTCCCTTCGAACGTTCTTGAGATTAGTGCGTTTAAACAAACAAAATCTTCACACTTCACCTTTATAATATTATCTACGTTTCACAATCTCCATAATACAGGTAACTCAAAAAACGTAACATCAGCGCAGTCTTGCATAAATTTAACCAATGTCCGAATCCAAAAGCATCTTGGTCAACATGCATCTTACAGGCTACGCTTAAATATTTTATTTTACCTGCAAGAAATAACTAGTAAGTACCTTGGCCACTTCGCAGGAAAACTTGAGCTAGTTCAACTTTTTTAATGACTATTCAAAAGTACTTGAAGAAACTGCTCGCCTACTTGAACAAAGGGAAGTTTGGAATATTGTAATTTTAACAGTATTTTGACTGCAAGTCCGTTATGAAATTTAATGCGGGAATGTTTATGCATTCGTGATTAATGGAATGGTGGACATTTATGGCTGGGAATATAACTTTTGTATGCATATACAGGGTGTCACAATATTGGTATACTAAGCGCGAAGGAACTAGTAGTTTTGCATACACATGTTTACTTCTCTAGCTTCGGGAAGCCGTCATATACCGCTTCTCTAATGTGAGCATTTTGTCTATGAAATCATAATCTTAAACGATAGCTCACGTGCTGGTGGCAAAGTTGGGCGGGTTGCTTGTCATGGGTGTACCCATAGACTTTTAAGAATTCATCTATTTGAAAAAAAAAATGGGTCTGGAATTTTTTAAGTATTTTTTACGTACTCAGTGTATGCAAATCTATAACCTCCTTTGAGCTTAGTATACCAACAGTGGGACACCCTGTATATAACACAGCTACACACGTTATTTTAAATACATATAATGAAGATTCACAATGACAATTTTTTACATCCTATACATAACAATATGGCATTTATAATCAATGAGGGATAAATATAACAAATAATACTGGCGATCTTTGGTGTATCAGTTGTACTAACCGTAAATACCGACAGACTGTTGTGCGTGTGGTACCACACTGAATTTATTATGCTGATTATTATTAGCGACTAGCTGTGCTCCGCGGTTTTACCCGCAGTGATCCGCTCTTGTTGGTCCTAACGTGATGATATATAGCCTTAAACCTTCCTCGATAAATGGGCTATCTAAAACTGAAAGAATTTTTAATATCGGACCAGTAGTTCCCGAGATTAGCGCGTTCAAACAAAAAAAACTCTTCAGCTTTATAATATTAGTATAGATTACATAGAATACCCATTACATACATTTTTTTAAATTAGATGAACTCTATGTGCCGTAGAAAAAGTACACATAAACTAATCAGATGCAGGAAAATACATATTTTTCATACACGACCGTGAAAAATACGCACAAGAATTTCATTTGAGCTCAGAAGGCTGTATTTGGAGCATCAGTCATTGTGTCTCAAAGAATCTCATATCCGACGTCCGTTTTGGAAGTAACGAGCAGTTGTTAGGACGCGTTCACAGTAAACGGATTATATTTATTTATTTGGAAGCGGTAGTTTAGAATAAAAATATTAGTTTTTTTTAATGATTAACATAAGTAAGTTAGCCTTCGCTTCACATTCGCTTAGTCCACACATACCAGTTAATATCCTCTATTTCAAGCTATTTTTCCGTCAGATATTTATTTTTTTGCAGTCGAAATTTCTTCATAATAACGTAACCTCTTTCGCGCATCAATAAGTAGGGACAAACCTCTTTCTGACTATTTCGTATGATATTTTTATAACATTTTTAGTAGATAACTGAATAATAAATAATAATATATATTTTTACGCCATTATGCACAGACCCTATCTCAGGGGGCAACAAACTGAAACCTCTTGTCAATACTAACTTAACATCTTGTACCTCCTTAATGTTGGTGCGTTTAACGTTGGTAAATTTTCATGTTTTTCTCAGTTGTAAAACTGTATAGAAAATAATAAAAATACTTACATGAAAATACTTTGTTTAGAACAACAACAAATGAACAAAAACAGAATACCTTTTCTGTTCTAATATGGAAAATTAATTATTATCAATATAATTATTGAAGAATTGAAATGATTCTTATTTTTATTTATATCAAATTCATTTAGTATCGAATCCAATACTCTGGCTTAAAACATTCTCTATGTTAATGTTTAACAAAAATATAGAGTACGTATATTATTTCAAGTATTTTTAAGTATTTTCAAAAACGTATTTCTAATCGAAATAGTAGCATTAATATTTTATTCTCATAATTTTATCTTTTTAGATTTTTATAACCAGACCCAACCCGTTTAGCTAATCTAGGCTCTGAAATGAATTTCCTTACTTGTCTGAATTAGTAACAAGTTAGCTTTATGATTGTGTCAAATAGAATACTATGCTATAAAACTATAATCTATTAAAACGATATTAATCTTGTTTCGATACAATATCACGAAAAATGTGTTTTATCCCAAAAAAAAAGGTAATGTCATAAATTTTAAAATTTTCACTATAGCGCGTGGTTTTAATAATCTACAAAGAAGTAGAGATTAAAATAATGTTCTAAACAAAGCTTAGGTTTTAAACACACATACCAATCTATAAGAGAATAGATAGCAGATCATTTCGTCTGCAAAACGTAGGTGATTTAGTTTTTCGCCGTTTATAATCAAGCTGAATTCTGTCCACTGCAGACTCATAATTTATTTATTTTATTAAGATAGAAGATATTCTATTCTTGCTGTTGAAAGTTGTAACTACGTGACATAGCTGCCGTTTTATAGTTTTATACTCGCAATATGTTAGAAAGAAGCGTCTTGCCCTGTTTAAGTTTTCATTCTAATTAGTGTAAGTTATTTTACATAAGTTTTCGTTAAATAGAATTTTAGATGCGCTTACAAAGAAATCCGACGGGATTGTTTTTAATTCGAATTATATTGTTAGCTTTAGAATAATTTAGGCTTGTAATAGTGTTTCTTTTATTATAATTACTTGAGTTAAAATCCATGTTTATTTGTTTAAACTAAATCAACTGAGTTTCTAATTAAAGTTCACAACTAAAATAATACATAATAATAGATATTTGGAACATAGGAAAATGTACATTAACTGTTATGTCCATTTTCCATTACACTATCTAATATATATTATAAAGGCGAAAGTTTGTATGGATGTATGGATGTATGGATGTTTGTTACTCTTTCACGTAAAAACTACTGAACCGATTACAATGAAATTTAGCACACACATAGAAGGTAACTTGGATTAACACATAGGATAGGTTTTATCCCGGAAATCCCACGGGAACGGGAACTATGCGGGTTTTCCTTTGAAAACGCGGGCGAAGCCGCGGGCGGAAATCTAGTACATAATATTGTGAAGCTAACAAAGCGCAGTATGAAAATAAATCTTAATCGTTATTTTAATGATGATGTGTCATTGAAATATTTGAGAGAAATTAATAATATTAGAAAGATCTATGTTACTATTTTTTCCTGTAAAAAGGCAGGCTTTAGATAGATTATAAAAACCCAAAAAGCTTACATACCAGTCAACCTATATCTAAAAAGAGCGTGTGTGCCGAGATCGAGAACACGTGTCAGAAGTGAAACTTCTTTGGCAAGATTCAAAGATACCAAAATCGTCGCCTTATTCCATGGTGGTTTTGCCATGACGTGATCTTGAAATTGTACTCTCAACGCGCTTGTAAAAGTTTCACAAAAAAAAATTATAAACTGACCTTCACAAGGTTCAATTTCGCTTGAGTCTATCAAACGTTCATAATCAAGAAATATTAATTTCACTATCGAAACATCAAATAAATATCAAGATAGGTTCATTCAAATTTCAGTTGTATTGAATTAAACAGAGTGTATTGCGCTAACAAATAGAAATAAATATTATTCCCAACAATGTTTCAATGCAAATACACTGGCTTTTAAATCAAATGCAATTACACGAGCTTTCAAAGAGTATAAACTGTATTACAGAAATTTGTATGAAACGTATCAAACTGATTTAAATTCGACTACGTATGAATATCACTCATTAATCATGTTTGTTGCCTCTATACATATACGGTTTAGAATATTTGTAGAGGTTTAATACTAACTATACTTGATACATTCAAATCGTACAAAACCAAAGTTCGAAATAAATGCAATAGTAACTAACTGAGATATTTAAATTGTATTCATGCTTGTTATTTCTATATTTATTTGTATCCACAAGTAGACTGTTTGTGACTGAATGTGTATTTGTTTTTAAGAATTTAAATTTTTAGTGGAAACTTTGCTGATATGTGTATGGTTTGTTATCTCTTGTTTATATGATATATTGTATTGTTTGTTTCCCAAATATAAATAAATAAATAAATAAATAAATAACTCTGTACATTTTCATCAGAAAGTTTTAACTAATATACCAGTTACCACACATACATTATAGAATGAAATCTATTGGTGAAATGTTAATGTATTTAAATTTTTCCTTACTGTCATACAAACAGGTTCGTATATTTCATAAACTTGTAACTTTTATAAACTGTTCGTATATTTTCAAAAAATTCAAAGGCTTCTGGAAACTATTTCTTTGCATGTATCGACACTAATTTAAAAACGTAATCTTAAAAAGCACACATACCTACATTTAAATCCAAAATATAGATAAACAGCTATAAATTAAAGCAAATTCAACAAAACACAGTCAAAGTCACGGGTCACAGCCAGTGTCAAATTAAATAAGATTAAAGCCACACACCGAATGCCTAACTTATCTACCTCTTGCACTTAATGGGGCCAATTCGTAAGTTTGAAAAATCTTCTCAACTTTGGCCGTTAAGCTCTTCAGATTAACACGGGCTTGTTCACTTGCTGATAGATAATATTTATGACACTTTAACTTCAAGATTTGTCTTAGTTTTAAAAGTTGGCCTGGGGATGACTTGGACGTGAGTAAGACCCTCCTGCGTAAATCTGTATTGTTAAATGGGTCGTTTTAAACGTTCCAAGTTTTATTTCATTATTTATTTTATGTAAGTACTTTTGGTCCATCCCAAATAATATTTTTAAGAAAGACATAATATAATGGTAATCTCTTTCAATAGAGTTTGAGCAAGCAAACACTACTTTTATTATTACTTCATTTTATGATGTACCTATGTCTACTTTCATTATTATTTAGAAGATAAAATAACAGTTAAACTGTTTTCCAAAACAAAACTCGACGGAAGCAATTTGGCTCGAAGCTAGTAATCGGTTTAAAGTTGTAAGATGATCCTACCTATGAAAGGCTGTCCATTCATTTCGTACCTTCAGTACGTAGATGGACTTAATATATAAGTCAATAATTTGTCTTAAAACTCAATATTACTTTTACCCCGATATTTCCTTAAAAAACAATAACCTATACGAGTCGCAGTTCCAGAGAAACCTTAGAGAAACACATGCAACAAACAAACTACATAGTTATTTAGATTTATTACTGTTGCGTACTTATAGCTTAAAAAACTAGATATCTCTAAAGGGTCAGGAGCTGATAACATACCCCCTATTTTTCTGATAAACTGTGCTGATCAATTAGCTATTCCTCTTTACATCATTTTTAATATTTCGCTTAGCACTGGAATATTCCCAGATAAGTGGAAGCTAGCAAAGGTTGTTCCCATTCACAAATCTAATTCAAAAGATAATGTATGCAATTATAGGCCTATTGCAATTCTTTCAACTCTGGCAAAAGTTTTCGAAAGTTTAGTTTGTCCGAATATCCAAAGTTACTTTAAAAAATACGTATCCGACTACCAACACGGTTTCACTACTGCGAGGTCTACATGTACTAACCTGGTTCTATTTGTAGAAAATACTATCGAGTCTGTGGATGCTAATGGACAAGTTGATGTCGTCTATACAGACTTCTGCAAAGCGTTTGATAAAGTCTCGCACAGTGTACTAATTAATAAACTATCTCTTTATGGGTTCACAGGACAATTTCTTAAATGGCTTAACTCTTATTTAGAAAAGAGGTATTTTTATGTTGTTGTTGATGGCTATAAATCTAACATATTTGATATAACCTCAGGCGTGCCGCAAGGTTCACACCTAGGGCCCATCCTGTTTAACATTTTTATAAATGATCTGCCGAATTGTTTTCTTAACTCTATTCCTTACATGTTTGCCGATGACCTTAAGTTAACCATGACTATAGGTAGCATTGATGATGCTTTGTTACTACAAGATGATGTCAACAATTTGTTCACCTGGTGCAAAAGCAATTGCATGGAGCTCAATATTAAAAAATGTTCGTGCATTACATTCACACGCAAGACCAATCCAATCATCCATAATTATACATTGAATGGGTCACACTTACAAGTTGAATCATCTATCCGAGACTTAGGGGTAATTATGGACAAAAAGTTAACATTTGTTCCTCATATTGACGCAGCGATTAATAAGGCTTCAAAATCTTTGGGTTTTATTATAAGAAACACTAAATCGTTCCAAAATGCTGAAACCAAAATAATGCTATACAATACGCTGGTGCGCAGTATACTGGAGTACTGTGTTGTTGTGTGGAGACCTCACTATGCAGTGCACAGTCTCAGGATAGAGCGTATTCAAAAGAGATTTTTAAATCATCTTGCGTTTTCTGTAGGCAAAGCAAAAGAATTAAAAGGCTATAATGACCGTCTAACCCACTTCAAAATTAAAAAGTTAGATAATAGAAGGAACGCATTAGACTTAATGTATTTATTTAAAATTTTAAACGGTCATATAAACTGTTCGGCGTTGCTATCAAAATTCAAATTTAGAGTTCCTTTTACATATCCCAGAAATCCCGTTAACCTTTTATCTCCTCCATTACGCAAGACTGTCCTTGGTTCCAACTCTCCGATTCCCAGACTATGTAGACTTTACAATAAATATGCTAAAGATTGTGATATGTTTTCCCTTAGTCTAAATAAATACAAGTACCTGGTTAATCACTTAGACTAATGGATGTTGATTTGTTGTTTAGATTTAAGTGTAACTATTTTTTTTTCTCACTGTATAATACTTTTATAGTTTAATTGTACGCATGTGGTGTTTACCTACTTAAATTGTGCACTTAGTTTTAAGATTATTTTTTGTATACTTGCTTATTTGTGTAACAATTACTGGTAAACCTAAATAAATAAATAAATAAATTATATCAAAGAACAAGATCATATCTACCGTAAAAATAAATTTGTGGATTTTTGCTATAAAAAGTTGAAACACAAAATTATGATTAATTAATCAATTTAACTTCTTTCATCAGCAGAACAAAGCACAAGAAACAAAACAAACAATAAAATGCTCTTGTAAAATCAAAACAAAAGCGAAATCAAATACAACACAATTAAAATTGAAATAAAAACACTGTCGCTAAGGAGAATTTCCCGCGACTCGATACAGATCTCAATCATAAAATATTGATGTTGACATACAGGAAGAAAACAAATGTACAAGGAATCTGTGTAACCCCACATTTACCGGGTAAGGCTATAAACATAACATTTTATTTTGAAATCGAAATGCTTCCCGAGGCGATCAATCAGCTCAATAAAAATACGATATCGGGAGAAACGGCGGCATATTGTGATACATTCAAAGGAAGTCGACTTCTAGTTTGGAGAAAGTATGGGTTTAGTCAACGTCAGGTGGTTCTTGGAGGCTGGTTTTAGTGTTACAGGAACGTGTAACGAAACTTCTGTGAAATTAAAATGGAACGTTTTTAGCGATAGTGTAGAATGACGATTATAAAACTGTAACAATAATTCATTGGTGTCGTAGATACGTCATAGATTCATGAAAACATTGTCAGAATTATTATTATCCCATCTAAACTTTATTTATTGATAAATAATTTTTAAGTAGTACCTTTGAGGCTTTGAATCGTTCTATATATACAAAAACGATTGGAAAAATAGAGTCATATATCAATAAAGATATTCGAATAAAAACTGATTTGAGTGTCTTCTAATAATAATTAGTAGAGGACACTCAAATCATTCCAAATCAATCAGTGCTCTCTTATTAAAAATAAAGTAAAGAAGTCACTACAAACATTATATGATAATATGGCTATGAAAGTGAAAGAAAGTAATAGGTTGTTAACAATCCATACTAATATTATAAATGCGAAAGTAACTCTGTCTGTCTGTTACTCAATCACGCCTAAACTACTGAACCAATTTTCATGAAATTTGCTATGGAGAATGGAGATATTTTGATACCCGAGAACGGACATAGGCTACTTTTTATCCCGGGAAAATGACGCAATCCCTGAAATCCCACGGGAATAATAATAAATAAATAAATAAATAAATATTATAGGACATTATTACACAAATCGACCTAGGGCGACCGAATCGACGGGAATGGGAACTATGCGGGTTTTTTTTGACTGCGCGGGCGAAGCCGCGTGCGGAAACCTAGTGTATATTTACGTTTGAACATAACAAATAGACACTCCAATTCTATTTATTTGTATAGGTACAATAAAGATTGACGTAAATCTTCTTAAAATAATGAGCCGTTACAGAGGAAACAGGTAAGCTCCATAGTATACAATATTCGATTTCACAATACAACAAATGATTGTAATAACAGTATCCAACTTCATTGCAATTAAAGTGAACAGAAATAATACTATTTATTTTTGTCATCGTCGAGTGGGTTAAATAAAAATTAGCATTTTGCTGCGAAAGTTTTAAATGCCGTATGAAAACTTAATATGTTGGTACTGCGGATTCAATTAGCGCTCCGTTCAGGTGCGAGCCGGTTTCAACCGGATATATCCGGATGTTACTGAACACGTGCTTATTCGGGAATTCCTAGTGAAACCGGGATGATATTTAAAGCTATTTTATCTAGGAGTGAGTCTTTAGATAGGTACGTGTTGTGTCTTGTTTTTGCAATCGTTAATTATTCTGAGTAATATAGAAGTTTTTTCAGAACATGGAACATAAAGTAGATACTTTTATGGATGCATCGAAATATCCAACTTGAGCGGATTTTTGTTTTAGTTGTTGAAGTGAAAACTTCTTTAGCGGCGTTGAGCACTTTTTCTGTAATGGGTATAAAATCTTAAACTCGCGTCAGGACACGTGACCTGATCGAAAAAGCGTAATACGGATACCATTCCAAAATATCAAACATGCTCAACGTTAATAATCAAGTTTTCACTTCTGCCGGCACTCCCGGAGTGCAACCCGTCTTTTTCCTTTTTAATGTTTCCACTGGACATTCTTTAATTTGGCTTTTTCATGATTGCACTACAACGCAGATATCTCCAGATATTTGTACAAATTTTAGCCTGCTACGTGCGGTTTAATTTCATCTAGCGTTGCAACGAACGAATATTATTTTCCTTTACATTTTTGTTTGCGGTCCACATATTTTGACGCCTTATAAAATTCCACTGTTCGTTTTAATCGTGTTTGCTAAAAATTTTCAACAGGCGCTTGGAAATATCCGTTCATCCTGAAAAATCGTTTATAAATTTCCTGTGTAAGATGGTAGGAAACTTGTAATTTTTGCAATCTCGCTAACAGCTATAAGTTTTGAAACGTTGCGTTTTAGTTTACATTGCAAGCAACCGGTATCGAATATCGATGCCTGTATTGTTTTGCCTTCAGGTAATAAAAAAGCTTCCAAGAATCTTGTTCATATTTTTTTTCTGAAACTGTAGTATATTTTACAATACAACACAATTTATAATTTATTACCTTCAATATTCTGGTAGTACCTAGTTATAAAAATATAATTGTTTACCGTAATTTTATAATACACACATATTTTTTCTGCACGTGTGAGTGTTCATGCAATATGTATTTTGTGTATGATATTATATTATCATAATATAATGTTTATCAGAAATATTTTTGTATGGTTATTGGATGTCTACTTTACAAGATTAGTTTAAGATTTAATGGGGTTGGATACCTAGAATGTCTGCGTATTTCATTATAGCCAATCCTTCGGCTTCGTTCGTTAGATATGTGAAGAAAGCTTTGTATTAAGTAAGAAAAATATAGCTTATTTCACTCAGATCAATATTGATAATCGCAGTACAATAAGTTAAAACATACTACTCGTTAAAAGCTCAAAAATATATCAATCTTTACCCCCTAAAAATAAAAGTGCAGATTTATGTTGAAATCGGTTCAGAATAAGCACAACAAAGTCGACATATTATTATAAAGATTGATAAAAGAAAAATTGAAAAATCGACTTTCAAACTTAAAATATTTGTATTATATTACAGACAAGTATCGGGTATCAGCTTATGGGATCAGTGAAACTCAACAGAGATCCTAAACTGTAAATGAAGATCGTATTCCCTCAATGATGTAACCCGAAACTCACTTTTGGCGGAAATATTGAAATAATTAAGTTTAAGGACTACCTTTACCTTAAAATTAATTAGTTGTTTTGAGAACTTTAGATAGTGTATAGTCAATGAATATATCCTTTGTTATATTGTGTGTGTGTGTGTGTGTTTATCTGCTACGCTTGCATGTCTTCACCACTGCATTGGTATTGATGATATTTTGTAGAGAGATAGACTAAACACTCGGCTTAAATATGATTGGATATTTTTTATATAATAAATACATAGGTATTAGGTAATACATAACCTCAAATAAAGTTTAAATTATAGGTACTTAAAAGAAAGTCGCGGGCATCAGCTAGTCCATACTAATACCCAATATCAAAAGGCATAAAGTTTAACTCGCTATTAATTATTACAATGAACAGAACAAACTAAATAGTTCACTATCAAAGGAACAAATAATAATGTTCCCAAAACCAGCTGAAGGCAAACATTCTGTTCACTTTGTATTCAAAAGGGAAACTCTGGTATAATCTCAAGTGCTGACGCGAATTCATATTACGTATATATTTTAACACTGCAGCAAATTAATATTATTTGCAGGTAAAAACTTAACAGCTAGATTAGTTTGGAAGTATTAGAGTAGACATTACCTTTCTCTGATACAGTAATTGTAGGTAAAACGTTTTGATGGTTTTGATTGTTAAAAGAAGACGAAATACTGATTTACTTTTAAATATAAAAAAAAATATTTAGTAAATTATATTTTACACAAAAGAAATTGAATAAGAAGGCTGAAGAATTATTTTATGAGTTTAAAAATGAAAAATCTCTACTTTTATACATTTTCAATAAATAAGTTCACGATCGTTACTAAAAAATACTAAGCTTGAAATACTCTTTCATTATATTACGATAACAAAACGAAAAGTTAATATTATTGCAGATTTCGTGTCAATTTCTCAACTCCTGGTAAACCCGGAAATTAAAATATCTCGAATCCTTCTGCCTTTTGAAATAAAGACAAAAAAATATTAGAACATTTCTCCTATAGATATTATGATAAATCTGTAAAAGAGAGAGAGAATTTGCCACTTAAAATATATTGTTTGTTTTCAATTTATAAAATACAAACATATCATTTTATGCTAATGTATAATGTTCTTATACATATTTCTAATAGGATTTATTTTTGATACCAGAGTTAGCAGAAAGGCAAAGTGCTTCATGATGGAAAAACAAAAGCTTCTAAATTACATTATATTTACTATGGAACTAGCCGTTGGTCCAGGTTTCGCCCGGTCCCGTCTTAAAAGAAGGTTATTATTATAAGGTATTCATTGAATATCGACATAGTATCTACATAATATGTATAATAATTATAATTCGTTAGTTAAAAATGATGTTGAAAATGGCCTAATAACAAAGACCTAATACCAAAGAGATCAGAATATATTCGAGAACTCTTCGAGATGAAACATCGCTAAGAACCATCTCCATGTCTTTCGATTCAAAAAACGCAATCAAAACAAGTTCATCCATTTTCGAGACAGAATGATCCGATAAACGCGATTTTTTTTCTTGAGGTAGAGATGATAAATATATAAGAAAATAATAAAAATAAAGAAAAGTTTATAACAAAATATTATATTCTTTAAATTTATAAATGTTATCAAGAGTTTAAAACTTGTTAACATGTAACTTGTAAGACATGTTTAGAATTGAGATGTTTAACTTTTATTTGTAAAATGTTTACAATTTTGTTTTCTTTATCATTTCTCCATAATATGTGGAGAATTTAAATTATTATACACATTATAGAGCTATAGCTGGTGGCTCAGTGGTGAGGCCTAAGATTTCGATAAGTCCGGGGTTCGAGACCAGGCGGTCGTGCAGATATAAATTGGTTTTTATATCTGCACGCAATCGCAATTTATCTGCGCATGTTATAACATCACCACTGCTAGAACTGTGAAGGAAAATATCGTGAGGAAACCGACATGTCTTAGAATCAAAATTTCAACAACGTGTGATATCCGCCAACCTGCACTTGGCCAGCGTGGTGGATTATGGCCTGTACCCTCATAGGTGGCCCGTGTCCCAGCAGTGGGAACGTATATGGGCCGATGAATATAATAAGAAACATAACATTGCTGTTTCGTTAACTGACTCTAAAAAAACGTGCTTTGTATTTTAATCGAAGTTTGATGATGATTATATGATGCTTGAATTAAAAAACAAACCTGCATTTTATTCGTTTAAATCAATGTTTAAATAAAAATGGAATATAAAAAGTCGAGTCAATGGAATTATAACTATAATTTGTTCAAGCATTCGAGACTAGAAAAAAAATATCGCAATATGCTGTCAATAAGTTGGTATTGCTTTCTCACCATCATAATATTATTGTTATGTTTATTCTAAATATTACTGTATAAAATATTTAAAAGGAAGCTTACACATTCTCTAAATTTTGATCTGAAATTTTTGTAATTTTGCGTTTCGGTATTTTGTTTATCCATAATAATATAATTTAGAATTAATTCGGTTTTAAACTAATTGTATTATTTTAAAGAGAGAACTAATTCATGCATTCTTACTATAAAAGATTCAGATCATTAACATAGAGATTTACATAATACAGTAAAATAAAATTACAATCATGAACGTCTAACCTTAATATTACTGAAAATTCATCCATAAATCGATACACAATTTTTCCATCACAATTATTAATCCGAATAAACAGAAATTTCACAACGTAAAAGATAAGAGTCCACGGAACACTTCAAAACGACCAGTAAAATGTTATCTGTGTCTGTTTTAAGAATATTTGAATATTTAATTTTACGTTGGAGACGCTCAGTTAGACTGCTATAGTGTGCTTATTATAATTTCAAATGCGGTGTAATGTTAGACGGTAACATTTTTCTTCATCGTTTCGCTGGCGAATGTTTTTCTACTTTGCCTATGTTTTGTACTGTTTTGGTAGTTTGATTTAATTGTAAATAAAGGTATCTATTGTTTATTGGGATTGTGTTATGCTTTACTAATAGATAATCGAAAGAATTGTATTGTTTACCGATATGGTATGAAGTTTTACTTTTATAAAAAAAAAACTGCAATTAGTTCGAAGAATATCAAGTTTTACCATAAGAGAATTAAAATACCTACTTAATTATATAACCAGTTATACCAACCTCATAAACCTGCAATACAGTTCAATCAAATCGAGACAATAAATTAATATCTAATTAAAATATTAAACTCTACACGTACACTACAATATCTAACTAAACATGAAAATGTTTATTTCTGTTGCCTTAGATTACATATAGCGACAATGTTTTAAATGTACATTTACTTGAACTAGATGGATACTTTTTAATCAGTACACTGCTTTCAAGAAAAGCCAGGGTGAGGGATTAGTTGGAAATAGAAATACAAGTCCAATAATCCGGACTTGTGCCCGTACGGTAATCGATTGAAATTGTTCTGAGACAGTGATAGATCGACGGACGAAATTTTGCTAAATTCAATGATATTTTTGCTAGCCCAAGGCACGAGATAGAGCGTTTCGGCATTTTTTTTTTTTTCAACTTATACACGGGTACAGGTTCAGAAGGACATTTTTTTTATGAAATTGCTTTAAATAAATGAGAAATAGTCCAAACATCTGATGGATGGACCAACGCCTGAAACACCGTCATTAAGTGGGTCACATCTGAGTGAGCGTATAAGATCTTGCCTCGAAACGTGTTATAATAAAATTTTACTATGTATATGTGCTGTCATTTTTTTCGGCCGATTCCACATAGCCCGAGCTGCTTTGCGCTTTAATATTCAATAGTCTCTTAAAAAGGTGCACGGATATGTTAATTTTTGTTTTTTTTTTCATTTATTTAGTTGATTAATTAATAAGTTGTTGTATAATAGCGCTGCGACTGTGTCGTCTTCAATAATATCTTTCTTGTCAATTATTGTTACAGCTTCAAATTTAATCAACGACTGTTTCCATGTGAATTATTGTTTTGAATAATTGGTTTATTTTTAACTAGTTAAAAATGTCTACGATAACGATTTTAAAGACAAACAGTGTGCCATGGAAACAGCGAGATCTCAATAACAGCTTTTTAAGCCAGTGTATCACACGCTCGAAAATAAATTAATTAGGTATATCCATTGAGATAATATTAATATGGAGACGACACCGCCTACATCACTTATGTTCCACTCAACATACGCCATGTGGCGTATGTTGGGCGGTTTTTTTTAATGGTTTTAAAGTGAAACGCATCAAATATGCCTTCGTGTGTGTTACGATATTGCACAAATAATACAAATAATACGGAAAAGTGCAAAGGAATAACTTTCATCGGTAAGTACCTAACTAGATAATAATTTTTGAAACTTAGTTAGAGCAAAAAAATGGCGCACAGATTTTGTTCTTGGTGTCTCCTCCATACGTAGTAATATTATCTCAATGGATATATCGTACAACAACGTAAAAGGTAACATATTCCATTTAACTCCCTCTACGGCTTTATTGAACATTCCATTATCACGGTGTAATTAAAGCTAATTAATTTCGCACAAACAATAACAGATTTTAATAACCGAATAACTGAGCAGATTGAAAAGACGTGTGCTTTATGTGGGGACTATGTGATTCCGGATTTGGAAGGGTTTGATCTTTCTTTTAAATGGCTTGTGTTTCTTTTAAATCTTAAATGGTTGGTATATTATAAATGCGAAAGTTTGTGTTTGTGTTTGTTACTCTTTCACGCAAATACTACTGAACCGATTACAATGAATATATATATAAAATGAAATTTAGTACACATATTATAGAGCGTAACATGGATTAACACATAGGACATACGTTTAATCCCGGAAATCCTACGGGAACGGTAACTATGACGGTTTTTCTTCGAAAACGCGGGCGAAGCCGAGGGCGGAAAGCTAATTTTATAAATTTAATATTTATATACTTATTGCTAAACTAACTAACTATGTATTTAGCACATGAATGCGTGAATCTAAGAATTTTCGGTAACTTGTTTATAATCATAGCCATAGCTTGCTAAATTGTGTTCTACCCTTTACTAACGAAAACACCATCGTCTATTCTGCGCTAAGAAGATAATTATAAATCATGTAAAAAAACCTTTGCAGTTTATTATAATTTTTTTGCAATATTTTTTAATAATCACTGGGGTTTTGTTGCTTATTACATGTTAAATATCAGTTGAAATTTCAATTTATTTCAAAGCAATATAATAAATTAATTGCAGATATCTGATACTATAGAAGCAATTATTTCAAAAATATCACGTCGACATTATCACGAAATAAATGACATTTGATCCTGTGTTCAAATACAATTATTATTTTAATTTAGCCTCGATTATAATAATATTTTTATTGATTTTATTTTAAACTAACTGCGCTCCGCGGCTTCACCCGCATGGCCACGCTCCTGTTGGTCTTAGCTATATGATATACATGTATATATGTATATATAACCGAAATAATTTTTCAAATCGGACCAGTAGTTCCTGAGATTAGCGCGTTCAAACAAACAAACTTTTCAGCTTTATAATATTAGTATAGGAAGTATATATTATATGAGTGTATTTTGCGTAGGCGTGAAATAAAATAATTAATGTTATACAGTTAAATGTTGTAAAACTGATTTATAGTTTTATGAAAGTTATATATCTGTTTTTCTATATTTGGTTGGGTATTTTGGAAGCAGATTATAATTATATTTTATAGCTAAGTTGGAAATTCGGTTTATTGCTTTAAAGTTATCAAGTTTGGTACCAGTTTTTACTAAATTTGGTTTACTTTTGAGGGCAAATATTAACGAAATGTAAATATTAATTAATTATTAATTATTAATTATTAATTGTAATGTAAATAGTATCAGTATTATCAGCAATCGATGAAAAAGGATTACATCATAATCATAAAAAAACAGTTCTTACTTTTTAACAATAATTTAAAAACCTATTGCGAGAAATTAAAATAGCCGATAATAATATAAGAGAAAGAGGTTGTTTGAAACTTCTAATAAAATAATATAGATAATGAATGAACACGGAGTCCCTTGTCCTTGTCCCTTCTAGACTATGTTTTAGAGAGACTAATTTGCATAGCTTTAGGATAAAACCCATATTAATACCAGGCTAGTCGGTTTAGACATACGTTGAAATATTATACTTGAAAGTGAATTTCAAAACTATTTCACACTAGCTTTCCACCCGCGGCTTCGTCCGGGTAACCACTGAAAAACCCCGCATAGTCCGTTATCGTAAGATTTTCAGCGCAAAACCTCTGTTATTCAGTACCAAATCTCTTTAAAATCGGTTCAGTGGTTGAGATGAGACAGAGAGACAGATAGAGTTACTTTCGCATTTATATTATTAGTTGGAATTGAAAGGAACTACAAAATCCATACTTATAATATATATTATATAATATATAATATAATATATAATTATATTATATATTATATAATATTATAAATGCGAAAGTAACTCTGTCTGTCTGTCTGTTACTCAATCACGCCTAAACTACTGAACCAATTTGCATGAAATTTAGTATGGAGATATTTTGATACCTGAGAAAGGACATAGGCTACCTTTTATTGCGAAATATGTACCACGGGCGAAGCCGGGGCGGACCTCTAGTAAGTAATAATTCCAATAAAAGTCATTTACGGGTTAATCGTAGAAGTTCATACCAACGACATTTATACTACTTACATTGAAACGTTAGAATCTAAAAAAAATAACCTTATGCTAACGGGTTTGCTACAAAGAAATGACTTAAAAAACTATCAACTTTTTTATAATAGCTCAAAGCTCATATAGTAAACATAAAAATACACAACTAATAAATATCCTTCCTACTAATATTATAAATGTTAAAGTTTGTGAGGATGTGTGTGTGTTTGTTACCTTTTCACGCAAATACTACTGAACCGATTACAATGAAATTTAGCACACATATAGAGGGTAACTTGGATTAAGACATAAGATAGGTTTTATCCCGGAAATCCCACGGGAACGGGAACTATGCGGGTTTTTCTTTGAAAACACGGGCGAAGCCGCGGGCGGAAAGCTAGTAAAATTATAATCTACAAATTACGTTAATTCCTTTCAAATTATATTAATATTAATAAATTCTGTGTAATCATGGTAAAATTTAAACAAAATAAAGGATATTATCATATTATATTATGTACACATACTATTATATGGATAGGGAACAAAAATATACCTACACCGCAAAATTAATAACAAAACCTCACGACTTATCAATTAATATAATTAATTATTTATGCAAATGAACCGAATCAGGAATATACTGAATATATAATATTGCGTATATTTTCCATAATAAAGATGATTATACTATATCTATTTTATGAATACTTTATAATACTACTAGCTTACCGCCCGCGGATTCGCCCGCTTTGTCTAAAACCTAATAAATTATATGCTAAAACCTTCCTCTTGAATTGCTCTACCTATTAAAAAAAACCGCATCAAAATCCGTTGCGTAGTTTTAAAGATAAAGCGATTTTGTTTTATACTATGTATAGTGATAGGTAATACGTTATTTTCCTTGTGGTGCGTCCATTTATTTCATAATTTGTTAAAATAAATTCTAATTTGATTATATATAGGTTAATAAGGTTTTTGTAATATCAAAGTACCTACCTGATAATACTATTAACATCTTTTGTTGGATTCAACTAAACTATACTCTTAAAATGGTATTAAGTATTTTAGCAAATCTCTACATAGTATAAAACAAAGTCGCTTTCTCTGTCCCTGTGTATGCTTAAATCTTTAAAAACACGCAACTGATTTTGATGTGGTTTTTTTTAATAGATAGGTAGAGTGATTCAAAAGGAAGGTATTAGCTTACTCTGTTCTAAGTTTATGACTAGATAGCGCTACGAAATAAATAGTATATATCCTGTTTAATTTTGAACTGGTATTATTATTATATATACCAATATTATGAATCTTTTTATATCTTTTAAGCATTAGTTTCGATGCGAGCGAGCGCTAAATATAATAAATAAATCGCGCTTAAAATCCGATAAAATCGCTAATTTCTAAGTATTGTATCTACTAATTCAAATTACATATTTGCTAAATTGTGTATTTATTGCATTAACTTGATTTGTCTATTATATTACATTTTCCCTTTAGAAATTTATTAAAAAAATCATGTAAGAGCATGTAAGGAAAATATTTCTGGCTTCTCTTTGTTAAATTCTATGTTTTGCTGGAAATCCTTTGATATACAATTTATTGTGAGAATATTTTTGTTTCAATATTAATATATTATTATTATATAAACGAATTTTATTTATTCCCTATCCTTTTCCTTTATAATTCAATCGCTTTTTGTTCACAGGTTCAAGTAATATTCTGAGTTAGCTTGAGCATCGAACTTCGAACAACGAAGAGACAGACGTCTGTTAGGACGCCAAGCTTTTTTTAAAAAAAACAAACGTTTTTAAAACTAATAGTCACTGCTTTCGTGACTGAAAAATAAAAACAAATAATATTCATTGGACAAACACGCATGTTACCTGATGTTAAGTCAAAATTATATTTCTTTGTAGTGAAAAAGCACAATCATATTTTTATATATTTCTATCCTGTACCATACCGTTTGTTGTTTCCATTTTTAGGAGAGCTTTGGAAACAATCTTCAAAGACGACTTTGTAAAAAAAGTCCTAAAAAATTTTTTGTAAAATAGATGTAAAATGCTTTTGCCCCATACTCTACTTAAATATAGAGAAATAAATTATCTGTGAAACATAAATACGTTTTGTACCCTACTTGCGCTATTACCCACTATAATTTTAAAATTAATAAATTGTAGAGCTTTTGTAAGTTTTTAAAATAAATCTTATGAAAGAAATGATTTTTTTGTTTGTCCACACCAAATAAGCCCGAAAACTACGTACTAAATCAATTTTGATTAGATACATAGAAAGCTACATGTATAATAATACTAGCGGTCCGCCCCGGCTTCGCCCGTGGTACATAATATTTACGTTTTCTCTATATAAAAACCATCCTCGTACTTCAAGGAATATAATAAAAAAAGAATTATCGAAATCGGTTCAGCCGTTCTCGAGTTATGCGCTTACCAACACATTTTGCGATTCATTTTTATATATAAAGATGTAGGTATGTAGAGTTACAGTTTTTTTGCCTTTTTTTCGTGTAAACTTAGGTATACGAAGCCGGGACAAACTACTAGTTATAATACACGACGAACAATAAGTATGTTTTACCGTCCTCAAGATTTTTTTTGTGAGAAAATGCCTGTGAACTTCACAATCTTCGCTATCTTTCCATGTATAAAATACTCTATACTTATAAAAAATAATTTAACGATTTAGGCGTGATAGCAGACGTTTATATGAATTAAAGATCAGCAAAACTAGTAATGTGTTGACAATTTAATGCGTAAAATGATGCACCTTCACTATCATGGCATATAGATCTATCTATCTATAAAATCTCCAAAACTCATCCAAAACGATGTAACGATTCAGACGTGATAACAGACGTTTATAATACATGTGAATGAAAAATTTTTCCAACACCAGTAATGTGTTAACAACTTAATTCGTAAAAATGCACAATACAGATAAAAAACATCACTTTATTGCTTGATGGGCTCGTAACTATAGAGTATAGAGTTAATTTTGTATGGCAACAATTATTTTTATGGTTCCGTGTAATTGGAGAGGTTTTGTAAATCCATTATGTGAGATTGATTACGTTATTCAATTATTTGACAAGGGCTATCCGATGTACGCTGTGTTTACTGAAACGCAAATGATACAAGTGAAAACAAAGAGTTTAAACTTATTTACGTTTTATTAAAGAAAAATTGATACTAAATTATTTAAATAATATATGAGTAATCGTTATTTAAAATGAAATTTTAATATTTTTATCTATCATTGTTGTACTGAAAGCCAATTAAGTACCTACCTATCATATATATTATAGTATTTTAAAGTAAATTCTTATTTAACATTTAGTTAAGTTCTTATATCATAACATTTTTCTAAATTGCTCAAAAACAATAAAGGTAGTACTGCACTGCGTGTGAATTAGACTCAAAATACACAAAAGCTCCGCACGTGAAGACGGGCTTTAAAATCGTAAGAATATTATATTGTTCCGATGTGTGCGTGCTTTGTGTCTGTGTGCGTGCCGCTGCAGGTATCGGCGCTCAGTTCCCTTCTGCCAGCCGAGCGAGAAGCGTGTAATGTACATTCATTGTCTCTACGCTAGAAATCGCCGCGTTCGAATATTCGTAATTAAAAAATTTCGAACAATTCTTTTTTTTCCTAATTTATCTATGTGGAATTAGTCTTTTTTTGTTAGTTGCCAGGATTGCGGATTTTGCAGTGTTGTGATTGTTGTGTATCTGTGTGTATCGAATTGGAATTGATTGTAACGAAATTGGTTGGTGTAAAAACTAGTGCTTGTGCTAAGTGTAAATTAATCAGGTGTATTGTTGGTGTAAGTACATAGTTTTTTTCACTAAGTTGAAAACTACAAGAAAAATATAATTACTCTAACTCTAACTCTAACTCTATATCTCTATCGTTGGTAGAGATTTTTGCAGTTGATTTAAAATATATAGAGTTGAACATGAAAAAATATATATTTTGAGATATAACATAGATACTACAAGCTTTAAATATTACATCGAAATAATCAATAAAATTTATATGCAAAAAATCTTTTTCCTTCTATTTGTTGTTTTATATATAAAGGTTTTACCAAAAAATGGCTGTACAAAATGTTTAATACATTTTTTCTATCGCTCTACATAAAGCTCTAGGCTCTACCGTGCCTTTTATTTTGGCATTTTGGCTCTATTATTTTTTATTACAAATAAATGCTTGCTCTTAACTGTGCAAGGTTATTGCGCTTGTAAAAATAAATGTTTTCAATTGAAACTAAAATTTCGCTGCAATTTTTGTCTATTCAACAAATTATCGTACTTCTGTTGTTATATTTTAGTTTAATTATAATTTGAGTTTAAATTAGGGTAGGTTTATTTACAATAATGTAGTATTCAGATATAGGTAGTGGGAATTCGGGTATTTTAATCACCGACTACTACAAGTAGCTAACTTCAGTTAAAATTTTTATTATTTTATCACATAGGTCATCTTTTCGAAAGTTTTGTGAATATTTTGATTGAAAATTAATATGGGATCTTTCATTTCAACACGGGTAGAGCCGGGATATAATACTATATCCTTGTTTAAGTTTTAGTTTAATAATGTCTTCGTAGTCATATACCTACCTACATTATAGAATATAATATAGAGAATCGATGTAGTGCTTTTAATAAAATAAAATATTTAACAAAACGTTACGTAACAATGCCATTAATTTAAATTAATTGAACGTTATTTAAATATACTGGATTAAATTAATTATTTATGAGTTTTGTGAATTAATACATTTTATTCGTTATACATATTTATGTCAATACAATTTTTGTATTGTTCACTTCTTTGGAATATTATGATAATATAATATGCAGTTAAGTACATATTTTGTAAAATTAAATTGTAATACTGACATGATTTTAAAAGTGCAACTATGGAGTTTCTTGTCAGTTATTCTCCATAGGCTGCTTTCCGAATCGGTGGTATATGTTAAAAATATGTTATGACGATTCAAATGTGCTTAGAAGAAGTCTAATTGAATAAAAAAAAATTTGAGTTTGAGTTCGTCTGCGTCACGTGACACTATCGAAATGATAATAATTATTTTCAACAGTTACACCTTCATTGGTCAATTAAAATTACACAAATATAAAATATCGGAAAATCCGAATTCTTTTAATAAATTTATTTCAATAAAGAAAGTCCATTCTATTTTGTAAAAATTATGTAGTAAAGAGTAAGAGTTTCTTAGGATTTTTTCACTGGAGCAAAAATTTGTTTGTTTGTTACTCTTTAACGCATTAGTACAACACCCTATCTTCAAACGATTTTGCTAATTTTCATGACAATAAACGCAGCAACACCGCAGTCAAACACTAGTTTCTTATATTTAACACTCAGCCATTTAAATATTGACCAATACTGTTAACATACTTTGCCACCCGTCTTTCACTAAAGTAAATAGTGTACTGACATTTTATTTATTCTATATTATGTTAAACTAGATTCACGAGAGAGATTTATATGTCTTCCTGTGTAATTGTATTCGTTTTAGCAATTTCATATGTGTGTAACTATTTGTATCTAGTTAGAAATATGTATCAAGTTGAGATTTTTATTGAGAATACTAAAATATGTATCAATTCAAATTGCATTCTTTTACAAGCCTTTAATTAGTATTAAACAATTAAATAGTAGCGGTTTTGGAGAACAGTTTCAAGAGCAAAGCCTAAATGAAACTGTAGTTACTCTTTTCAAATCATATAAACTTTTAACAATGTTTTCCATGCAATATCCCAAAAGAAATTTGGATAATCTTTACGGAAAATCAAAGGCATGTATGTAAGCACATCTTAGACTAAATTAAAACAAAATTAATATAAAATGAATGTAAGTATTTGCGAATATAGATGCATATATAATAGATAGAGTATTTCTTCTCGTCATCTCGCCTCAAGGCTGACAGCCTTCCGGTTCCATCCGCAAGTTAGGCCAAGGTCTGGTAACAAACCAACCTATATCTATGAGATTACACAATATGTAAAGACTGCAGTATATATCTAATAGCACTATTTCAGCATTTTTGTTTACACATATCGAATTTTAGGATTTAGGATTATTAGCATAAAAAAGTAGAAGTCGGTTAAAAATTAGCTCTACTTATATAAAATTGTGACACGTTAAGTTAATAAAATAGTCACTTAAAGTATAGTAAGAGACGACACTTTCTCATCAAAAATAAAAAAGTTTTTATGTAAGTATATGACATCGTAGTATATTTACCTACCACACAATCTTCTTAATATACAGGGTGTAATCGTTAAGTGTGCACAAGCGATTATTCCGAAACTATTGCAGATATCAAAAAACTTTAAACTGATATCGAAAGTACTTAACCTAATGAGTAAAATGGCCATAATAAATTTTTAAAGATAAAACGAGAAATATCCAAAAATGTTACATTAAACGCTCCCATACATTTTATTTCCCATACATTTTGTATTCATATCAGATTTTCGAAGTGATGCCCTCATTGTGCAATACAATGAGGAGCTGTATTTACGGTTTCTAAATGAACTTCCCTTCAAATTTGCGAAGTAATTAAAGCAGAAAACCAAAAAAAGAAAGAAAAAGCTAAAATCTTTCATATTAAATGTACTAGGTTGATCCAAAAGTAATGATAATTGGGTATTTCCTGCGCACATAAAAATATAAAATAAATGTTTTTTGCTTGCTCATGTACTCACTAAATTATCACAAAAAAATCATATCAACAGGCCGCGTTTCCAAGTATTTACATTAGTTTGAATGTGAACCGTGGGTGCCAGAATGTTTCCCGACGAAAAGAAGAAACAACGATTCGACATTTAGAGGGTGAATTTCTAAATTTTTAATGAGATTAGGATAATTTTTTGTCACTGAAGGAATAATTATGGTGGAATATTTTAAGAAGGTAGCCACTAAATATTGGGCTCTTACTACACAGACCAAATTAAAAGATTGCGGTAGGTTAGTAAGGAAAAGAGACATGGTAAAATGCGGGCTTGAATGCTGTTTCACCCAGACAACGCACCAGATCACAAAGCGTCAGTTGCAATGGCTGCCATTCAAAAATCGGCATTCCAAATGCTTGAACACCCACCCTATTTGTTAGATCT
The DNA here is from genome assembly GCF_061535395.1 of Colias eurytheme. NCBI lineage: Eukaryota > Metazoa > Arthropoda > Insecta > Lepidoptera > Pieridae > Colias > Colias eurytheme. Next base: position 932,189 of record NC_142997.1, on the reverse strand, counting down.
AGCTCCTAGTTATTTCTATCCCTTTCCTCGGCACAAGAAATATCGTCTTAGCAAGAAATTTTAAGACGACAGCGAAGTGATGGCCGCAGTAGAGGGGTTTTTGTGGATTAAGTCAAAGGTTTTTTTTTAAGTTTAGGAAAAAGAATCGAAGTATATTATCTAGTTAAAAGACTATCCAGAGAAATACATAATTATTTTAACTGTAATGACCTTGTTTAATATTGATTATCATTACTTTTGGATCAACCCATGTACATGGAATTTTCGTATCTCATACTAAATGTATGGGAGGGTTTCAAGTTATTTTTTTAGATATTTCTCGTTTTATTTTTGAAAATTTATTATGGCCATTTTACACGTTAGATTAAGTACTTTCGATATCAGTTTAAAGTTTTTTGATATCTGTAATAGTTCCGGAATAATCGCCTGTGCACACTTAACGATTACACCCTGTATATAAATCTAGTGTCACAATGTTTGTCCTCAATGTACTCCTAAACCACTTAACCGATTATAATAAAATTCGCACACCATGTGCAGTTCGATCCAACTTGAGAGATAGGATAGTTTAAACATGTAGGTACCACGGGCGAAGCCGGGGCGGACCGCTAGTTGTTTTATACCTAGGAATACAGTTAATTATCTTTGCAGCAAAACTGCGACAAACTGCTGCAGTTTGAAAGTTCTAGAATATCGATCATTCATTTTTATACGAAATTAATGTTTTAATCTAACGGTAGTAAAAGTTCGCAAAGTAACAACTACAGTTTAGCGCAGAGTTTAAATTTAACTTTAATTTCAAAAGTTCGTTCAGTTAGAAGTAATTAGAACGAACTCAACGGATTACTATGAACTCAATATTTACGTATTTTCTCATAACGAGACGAAACAAAGGCATGAAGTATCTTGTATGAAAACTTTTTTTTAATTTTCAGACCTTTTAAAAAAGAAATAAATTATTGGTAAAGTAACAGGATTTAGTGTGAGCAAGAAATATTGAATAGTTCTCTACAAATAAGTATTATGTTAAACTACTATTGTAACGTTATAATTGTGGTTATAATATTTATACAAAAAGGTTTTCTATCGATTGATACAAACAGAAAAATCGTTTCTTACAAAATCTTTCCTAAAAGTTTCGATGAACAACATGAAGGTCACCTTAGTTAGCTCAGTGGTAATTGACAATGACCAAGGAATCACCAAAGGTTCGATTCCCATGAATCTGTATTTTCAATTATATTTGTTATGTTATGGAAAATATTTTTAGTACCTTGATTACTGCTCTACTATGCATAGTACCAATAACAATTGCTAACTTTGTCACGAGATGGCGTTGCTTGAAATGTCCGCCTCTTTTATATTTAATTTTATTCAATTAAATTTTGAAATTGTAATCAATTTGTAAATAATTAATTGGGTCATGACTCATGAGCAACCTTTTACTATTTTAAGTAACTTTAACCAGTATTGAAAACAACTTCTAATATCAAAAAAATAAGTAATAAATAATAATTAATGAATAAAAGGTAGAAGACGTAGGTAAATGAACATTTCAATTTAATTAACACAGAAATATCATTTAGTAGTCTTACCTAAAGATAGACGAAGCAAAATAAAAAAGTATACGAAAATAAGGTTTCATGAAGAACAGAAAATAATTTTAATAAACTGGAAGCTTAACTTTCCAATAGAAAGAAACTCGAAATAATGACATTTCTAAATATACACTCGACTTCGACATCACTACATAGTATAAAACAAAGTCGCTTTCCCTGTCCCTATGTCCTTATGTCCCTATGTCCCTTTGTACGCTTAAATCTTTGAAACTACGCCACGGATTTTGATGCAGTTTTTTTTAATAGATAGAGTGATTCAAGAGGAAGGTTTATATGTATAATAACATCCATTAAATAGTGGAGAAGTACTGTTATTCTTGAGGTTTCTAAAGTGTCGTAAAAAATTACATTTTTTCCGCTTATATTGCAAACGCAGGCTGAACCCTACGAGTTTTATCAAAATAATGTACTAAGTATTATACACATTGAAAAGGTCTACAGAAAAGTCCGCGATGGTATATGTCTATCTCTTATGGATAACCCACAATAACTTTTTTTTGTCATTTACTTTTTACGACAAATAATGGCTAATTTTCGATGCGATTTTAACCAATACAGCATTAATCCTTAACCAATTAAATACCTTGAATACATTGTTCGTTTAATATAGATCTATATGGCCCTTTACACCGTATGATTTAAGTGAATATTTTCGAAGATATTACAGATTTAAAAATTGCGGGACGTAGCGTTTGCGGCGGTACCGGCCGGCCCGGCTATCTTTTTAATACCCGTACAAGTCGGAGCGGGCCGCTATATTTTTATATACAACGTTCACAGTTTTTCTGTAGTGTATTTAGTATCAGCATTGCACCCGTGCGAAGCCGGGGCGGGTCGCTAGTTATAAATACAACGTAAAGAATCTGTTATAACATTTAATATCTATTCCCTTGTGCCTTTTGCCACTAAATTTAACATACTTCTGCGTATTCGGGTTACAAGTGCTTTTTTACTCCACAATTGTCTTTTTTACTTTCTTCAGCAAAATCTTTGTTTGACGTCTTCAGAAAATATTACAAGGAATCTTTTATTTCAATCCTAGTAGCTTATACTGAGATATTTCTACAGGGTTTGATAAATATTTATACATTTACTAGCGGTCCGCCCCGGCTTCGCCCGTGGTACCTACATGCTTAAACTATCCTATCTCTCAAGTTGGATCGAACTGCACATGGTGTGCGAATTTTATTATAATCGGTTAAGTGGTTTATGTATTAAGATATATAAGATAAGATGTATACATTTCCATAACTTTAATTGATAGATTTTCTTTACGGTACAAATTGGTGCAGTATAAACTACCAGATAGATATTTTTTTTATTATCCACCAGGCAACGAACCTAGCCCCCCTTCTTTTTACCATACCAAAGATTCGGTCAAAGAGCAGTAATTACACTTAAAATTATAATATCCGGAACTGTAACAATTATTCACGCCCCAAAAATATATAACAAATCCTTTAACAAAATTACAGAAGTGGGTCAAGGTGAAATAGTTAACTGTGGATACGAGTACAAGCCTAATTCTACTATAATGGTAGGGCGATTTAAATTGCTACAGAAATATCATTTGTTTTCGGTAAAATGTAATCACATTGCTGGTAAAAATAATGGCTATCAGGGAACTGACAAATTGCTTATATTAATAGGACGTATAGGTATAAATAATATTTAATACCATAAGTTATTGCTATTTTTGGTCCCTTTACAAGGAAATAGAAATTTATTTAATTATTTACAACACTTTATTGTACAATCAAGAAAGGACAGACGAAAAAATAATAATATTGGGAGTAGATACCATACTGATAAAGTGTAGATTGGCAGATGTCTAATGTTGTGGAACATTTTGGATACGTCACATGCCGATTTCTTCAAGGTACTTTCCTGAACTGATTGGTTCCAATTGACAAAGATTAATAATTGAAGATTGTCTAGACTAGAACCGTTGATGTCCTAGATCCTTGCGAAGCTATACCTATATAATTATCAATTATATTAAAACTGGCATCATAAAAGAGCTTGTTACGTATTTGAATAATATATTTATGTAATTCTATAGGTTCATCTATCCCTGTAAAAATTCGACCAGTAATTTTTAGTGTACAATATTTATTAGGTACTAAGTGACAAGTACAGAATAATCTTATCTATACATGTATGTTTGTTCCGGATAATTACCATAATGGCTTTATCGATTTCAACCAAACTTTCACTCACACCTGGCTTGCCTGTATTTTTCTATAATGGTTGACTCAAAATTCCAAAGATTCGGTTCGGATCCAGATTATAAATGTACTAGCGGTCCGCCCCGGCTTCGCCCGTGGTATATATTTCGCAATAAAAGGTAGCCTATGTTCTTTCTCAGGGTCTAAAGATTTTCTGTGCCAAATTTCATTAAAATCGGTCCAGTAGTTTATTCGTGAAAACCATACATGCACACATACATACAAACCTTTCCATTCCTCTTTATAATATTAAGTATAGAAGTATAGATTGCACCCGAATAAATCTATACTATACCTGGACGAAATAGGCTTTTATGTTTGTTTTTCGCTTGACAACCCGGGTAGAGCCGGGGTGAGAGGCTTGTCAATACGTTTAAAGTGACAGTTTATTTTATACAATCACTTGACAGACAACCTCGACCTCCAGGGTTTGAGTGTTTTACAAGCCACTTCGGTCATAGTATAGTGACAAAGGGCAAACCGTCACAAAAGCTTGACATTCTTTTGAAATTCAATCAAAAATTATCTTGAGGGAATTGATGTAAAAGTATCAAGGTGAAACGTGTTAAATTACCTATTTATCCAAAATATCTGGTATTAGAAACATCTGTAACGAGCAGTTGCAAATTTAAAATAATTTGGAAAATCCAAAAGTGCACGCCTCATAATTTTTTTTTAATAAATATTTATTGATTATTATTTTTGTTTATTTAATAACAATTAAACCACATCGAATCAGACCCTGAAAAAAGAAAGGGTTCTATTCCTGAGCATACTCAAGCGTAAGAGAAAAAAAAAGACTCGATTAGTAAAGTATTTCGGTCGCTATCGTGTTAACAAGAAAAAGGATCCGCACATACAGACACACGGACGTCCAAGACAGAACTTTTTTAAACTGTTTTTTAACTAGTTTAAATAACAAAAATGACATCAAAAATATCATGAACGTTAAAAATAGTGTTTTTTCTTAATATGTGTGTGTATGTATTATCTTACAAATGCAATGTATGATACATAAAGACATTTTAAGTTTGAAAAATCAGATGTTTTGCGCGAAGTGACAGTAGTACCCACCTCAACGCTTCGCTTATGAGGCGTGCAAAATACCGAGATTGGTAAATGCAGTAATAACCTAGTTAATAGTTTACCTACTATTGAGAAACTAGGAAGATGTATTGAAAATAGATGATTTTTTCCAAAAAACTATATCATGTAATTTTATGATTTCCAAAAGAAATGGAACTGTGTCACTCCAGTAGTAGATAATCATGTAGCAAAGGTAAAAAAATTCATTTTTGACGAAAATTATAACGAAAAGTGCGAATTTTTAATTTGAATTAACTTTAAAACAGATTAAACTATCATACCAGCTGAAATATGCCTGGAGTGCTCAAGAAACAGATTATGACGTATCTTATACAAGTGTGATTAACTTTTAAGTGCTTGTTTAAGTTACTCATAAAGTTATACGCACTTACAAACTCTTGCTTGATTCCCGACACGTCGCATCTCGACGGCTTTCACGTTAACTTAATTGTTATATAACTTATAAATATAGCTTACCTCTTTGGTTATCTATACATCCTCCTAATATTATAAATGCGAAAGTTTTTGAGGATGTGTGTGTGTTTGTTACTCTTTCACGCAAATACTACTGAACCGATTACAATGAAATTTAGCTCACATATAGTGGGTAACTTGGATTAACACACAGTGTAGGTTTTATCCCGGAAATCCCACGGGAACGGGAACTACGCGGGTTCTTCTTTGAAAACGCGGGCGAAGCTGCGGGTGGAAAGCTAGTATAATCTATATAACTACTAGGGGTGCCTCATAGTTTCACTCGCTAAAAATCATAGAGAAATTATGAGTTTCTGTTACTGTGTATTTACATGAAACGAACATAGAGCTAGAAGCTAGAGCAAGAGCATTCTTTCGTATTCTTTTAGTGTACGAAAATTTGTATTCAGTGTTCAGTATTAGAACATTGCATAGAATTTTTTCGAACGCGATAAGAACAACTAAAGAATGCTCTACGACTGTTTAAACTAAAATAATTTGACATAGTGGGGTGGATATTGTAGAATAATAGTTTAGATTTAGGATTTTGCGTTGATATAAAAAAAAAACATTATAATATTGATATCCTGTAATGGTAATTTGTTAAAAAATGTATTAAATATCTGTTTATCTCTGTCTTTATTTTGTTGAATTCTAGTTGCATGGAAAATATTTGAAACAGAATGTTTTATTTTCAAAATGTTTATTTTGAAAATAATGGTCCTTGTTAAAAATAAACAATGTTTTCCTCTAAACCACTTCAAATAAATCTGAGTTTACAACTGTACTCGAATACAATTATATTTTTTGTTCGAGTAATGGCGAGGCTATTTTTGTGGTCTTAACCACAAAGTATCGTTTGCTCCAACGGTTTTTGCATGAGTCCATTCGACCTAAAATACTATTTTAAACATTAAATAGGTTATGTTTAAAATAACCTCCTCCTTTTTTTTAAGTCGGTTAATAATGAAGTTCTCTTCGTAGGTAGTTATTCTCTTTATAATTTATATTTGAAATAAGCAAAGTTTTACGAAAAATCTAACTTCATTTAAAGTTTATTTCGAATTTAGTCAAAAGATAATATTATAATTTAAATTATTATCTTTATGTTTATTACAAAGTCGCTGTAAACTAGGCAACGGATTTTGATGCGATTTTTTAATAGATAGAGTGGTTCAAGATGAAGGTTCTAGTAGATAATTTGTTGTTGTACAAATACAACGCGGGTAGAAAGCTATGAACTTATATACAGAGATAATGTTATGCAAAAACTATTTTTGCCGTAGCAAGGTTTAAATCGACAAATATATTTTCAAATCAATGGAAACGAAATAACTCTGTAAATGCAAAATCTGTTAATTTTGAAAGAATTCAATAGAAACGAGAAAAAACAAAGCTTAAAACCCTTTTGTAAGAAACATTTAAATGGATCTTAATGTAAATAAAATCTGAAGGACTGAATTGCGATGATATATAAACAGAAAGGGGAGATTAAAATTTCTAAGAGGTTTAGGATTCGCCTGATATTAACATTCTTTTCATTTATATTTTATAATTTGCGTTTGGGAGCTTAATCGGAGATTAAATGTTGCTTACGAGGGTTCTTTCAATGACTTTATTAAGTTCGGTCATTGTGTGCAATTTTATATAGACTTTGAAGACTTTTTAATACCGTGTTTTTCATATAGGTAGTATGTATTAAATTTATCGTTTAGCTCTTTATTGATGTTGGCTGAGAATACAAATTGTTTTCTAATGCTTTTTTTTTAAGTATACATATTTTTGGCTAATATTACAGACTTGTCCTTTATGATTTCGATGTTGGTTTTTTTAATTATTATTCTATCGAAAACTCTATTTTCTCATAATCAGACTAAAAGAAGATAAATATGACTCCATAGTTATACATTTATAATTCAAGAAATTAAAACGGCACACTCCACAGATAGTAAGTATATGGAAAGCTTCGTCAACAATGCTGTTAGTTGCTAGTAAAAAATCGATAAAACAGAATCAGTAGTTATTTCCGAATACGTGGGCTGGACCACTAATTGTTTGGACTGAAACATCTCATTACGGGCTTACTTGACTGCTGTTACGTGATTGGTCAATCACTTTTTGGTTTTAATCATTTAATCGCACGCACACATAGGCAAATATACTTGTGTGAATTAAAAGCACTCACGTATTTTAAAATAATAATTGATTTATTGCTGTTTTGTTATCAATCCTTTTTTATACTTCCACTACTTTATACAGTTTATGACATGTATAAGATGTATTTTATTGATCATTTTAACAGTAGCGTAATAAATATCATAAATATCATAAATCACCTAATATTGCGAATGTAAAAGTGTGTTTCTTTGTTTGGCTTTCCTTCACTTCGTAACGGAGCTTTTTGTGTCTAAAGATGGTTAGGAAACTAGAGAGTATATAACATAATATATATTTTATACGTTTAAACTTTAAAGTAACTTTCAACTTAGTAATGTACGGCGCTAAAAAAATGAAGGTACGATGAAAATCAATAATCAACAAAATATCATAGTGATTTTCTCTATTTTCATATCAAACACAAATTTCCTAACGTCACCACATTACCTCCAGAAAAGCTTTTCCAATTTTATAACTACAAACACTACTGCATATGGAACTACATGCAAATACGCTGAGATATTCCGGGCATACA